>NC_036868.1:4337542-4388214 GCF_002910315.2 Salvelinus sp. IW2-2015 | reverse complement strand
CCGCCCCCCGAGAGATGGAGAGACATGCGAGCGCAAAAAAGTGTCATTTTTCACCTTCCGTTCTAAAACGTCCATAGTGCTTCTAAACACGTCATAACTTCTAAAACACGTCATAACGTTCTAAAACACGTCATAACTTTTCTAAACCTTCATAACGTTCTAAACACTCATAGTGTTCCTACAACACTTCATACGTTTACAAACACCGTCATAACGTCTAATACGTCATACGTGTTCTAAACACGCTCTGACGTTAACAGCAGTTCTAAACACGTCACTTAACGAAGTATTCTTAAACACGTCATGAACGTCTACAACATTCATAGTGTCTAACCGTCAAAATTTCTAAACAGTCAAAGGTGTAAACATTATTAAGTTCTAAAGCTCATATAAATCCATCAGTGTTTAAAATCATGTGTCATAACATTCTAACTCTCACGCATATGTTTTACACGAACATAACGTTCTAACACGTCATAAACGTCTCTAACAACATCCTATCGTTTCAAACACGTCATGTAACAGTCTTTAAACACGTCATAGTGTTCTAAAAACGTCATAAGTTCTAAACACGTCATTACGTTCTAAACACAGTCATATTAGTTCTAAACACGCTATTAACGGTTCTAATACACGTCATAACGTTCTAAACACGTCATACGTGTTCTAAACACGTCATAGTTCTAAACTCTACGCTAACAGTAGTGTTCTAAACACGTCATAGTTTCTAAACACTCATGTGTGTCTAAACACGTCTATGTTCGAAGCTAAACACGTCATACGTTCGTACTCTATGATCTTCTAAACACACGTCATTATTCTAACACGTCAATAGTGTTCTATAACACGTCAGTTAAACGCATAGTTTTAACACGTCATTACGTTCTAGACATCAAGGCTTACACTATGTCTTAAACATCATTAGCGTTTATAACACGTCCTAGTTCTAAAGACTATAGTTTCTCATAATAGGTTCTAACACCGTCATAGTGTTTCTAACACCATCTTTCACGTTCATAAACGTATCAGGTAAAGTCGTACGCTAACATCAAGGTTAAGTCGTTCTAAGACTAATTGTTTCACATCTCATTGTGTTTCAACACTCATATGTTCTAAAACACGTCATATGTGCTTAACACGTCCATATTGTTCCAAACCCACGTCATTACTTTTAAACACTCATAGTGTTCTAAAACACTTCATAGTTTCTAAACCACGTCATAGAGTTTCTAAACAGTCATAGTGTTCTAACACGTCATAACTGTTCTAACACGTCAAGTGTCTAACACACTCATGGTTCAAACACCTTCATTACGTTCTAACACGTTATATATGTCTAACACTCAGTCTAACACGTCATAACGTTCTAAACACTCATAGATTCGTTCGCTAACACGTCATAGTGTTCTAAACCTCAAATAGTTTCTAAACACGGTCAAGTTCCTACACATCTCATAATGTTCTAAAGAACGTCATGGTGTTCTAAACCTTCATAGTTTACACTAACGTTCTAAACACGTCATCAGTCTATTACAGACATAACGTTCAAATACGCTAAGTTTTAACACATCCATAGTGTTCATAACACGTCATACGGTTCTAACACGTCATAGTGTTCTAAACACTCATAGTGTTCTAAACACGTCATTACGTTCTAAACAGTCATACACGTCTAACACTCCACTTCATAAACCTGCGTCTAAACCGTCCATTACGTTCTAAACATCTCATTACGTTCTACACGTCAAACTCTACGTCGCATAGTGTTCTTAAAACACGTCGATACGGTTCTAAACACGTCTCATTAAACGGCCTTACTTCTAAACACGTCATAGACGTCTAACTCGTTCTAACACACTCATTAGCTTCTTAAACAACTCTACGTTCAGTATGCTTCTAAACACGTCATATTTCTAACACTCATTACTTCTAAACACGTTCATATGTTCTAAACACGACGTCATAGTCTAACGTACATTAAACACGTCAGTACGTTCCTAAAACACGTCCATAGTGTTCTAAACACTGTCTTACGTTCTAAACACGTCATACGTTCTAAACCACGCCGTGATCAACACTCCACGATGTTTCTAAAACACTCATACGATCTACTAACACTCACTATCGTTCTAAACACGTCTATACGCTTCTAAACACGTCATAACGTCTAACCACTCATGTGTTTACGTCGTCATCACTTTCATCTACAATTAACTCTTAGTGTTATAACACCTTTCATTTTGTTCAAACACGTGCACTAATGTGTTTCAAACCAGTCACTATTTCTAACACACGTCATTGTGTTGTTAAACATGCATATCTGTCTAAACACGTCATACGTTTCTAACACATGTCATTATGTTCAAACACGTCAGACTTTTAAACACTATTTATTTCTAAAACGCTCATTTTCTTAAACACGTCATACCTTTTTAAACAGTCTTATGTTGCTAAACACTCATCTGTTTAACACTCATTGTTTCTAAACACTCCTACTGTTGTTAAACAGTCATTATGTTCTAAACACTCATTACTGTTTAAACATAGTCATTATGTTCTAAACACTAACGTTTTAAACAACGTCATTGTTTCTTAAAACGGTCATACGTTTTAAACACGTCATTATGTTACTAAACACTCCTAATTCTAAACCACTCGATAATGTTCTAAACACGCATTGTGTTTTAAACATTCATTATGTTCTAACTCATACTGTTTTAAACACGGTCATAATGTTCTAAACACTCCATTTGTCTAAAACACGCATAATGTTTAACAGCTATATTTTCTAAAACACGTTCATACTGTTTTCAAACACTCTTATGTTCTACACACGTCATATGCTTCTAACACGTCATACTGTTTAAACATGGTCGATATGTTCTAAACACTCTACTGTTTTAAACAATGTCATTATGTTCTAAACACTCATTCACTTTTTAAACCACAGGTGATTATTTCTAAACACGTCTTATTTCTAAACACGTCATACTGTTTTCAAACATTCTATTTTCTAACACTCATCCTTTTAACACTTGCATACTGTTCTAAACCACTCATATTTCTAACACTCATTTTTAAAATGTCATTATGTCCTAAACCCGTCATACATGTTTAAACTCTACTGTTTTAAATGTCATTATGTTCTAAACCTCATTTTCTAACGTCATACTGTTTTAAATGTCATTATGTTCTAACACGTTCATTTGTGTTTTAACTGTATTATGTTCTAAACAGTCATATGTTCTAAATCAATGTTTAACATTATTATTCTACACACTCATGTCGTTTTAAACATCATTACTGTATCAACACATGCATACTGTTTAAACACTTCAATTATGTTCTAAACACGTACATACTGTTTAAACGTCATTATGTTCTAACACCTACTGTTTTCAACACGCCTTATGTTCTAACCACGTCATTACTCTTTTACACGTCATTGTCTAACACTGATACTTCTTAACACTGGTTCATTATGTTCTACACGTCATACTGTTTTAAACATCATTATTTCTAAACACGTCTTCACTGTTTTAAACCATTCATTATTTCTAAACTCATACTGTTAAACTTCATTATTTTAACACGTCCATTACTGTTTTAAACATGTCATTATGTTCAAACACGTGATACTGTTTCTTAAACCGTCATATTTTCTAACACGTCATACTGTTATTAAAACATTTCTGATGTTCTAACACTCATTGTGGTTTAAACATGTCATATGTCAAACACGTCATACTGTTTTTAATCCTTCATTGTGTTTTAAAACATGTTCTTATTTTCTTAAACATCATTATGTTCTAAGACACTCATTATGTTCTACACACGTCATACGTTTAACATGTCATTATGTTCTACCTCATTATGTTCTTAAACACTGCATTACTGTTTTTAAACATTCATTATGTTTCTAACACTACATTACTGTTGTTAAAACACGTCGATTGTGTTGTTAAAACTCATTATGTTCTAAACAGTCATTATGTTCTAAACATCACATACGTTTTAAACACGTCCATTTGTTTTAAACATGTCATTTTTCTAAACACTCATACTGATTTTAAACATTCGATTGTTTTTAATGTCTTATGTCTAAAACACGTACCTACTTTTAACACGTACACTACTGTTTTAAAACGTCATTGTGTTTCTTAAAATGTCATCTGTTCTAAACACTCCTCTAATGTTCTAAACACGTCATTGGTTTTAAACACGTAATTATGTTCTAAAACGTCATATTGCTTTACACACGTCAATTATTTCTACAAACTCTCATACTGTTAAACATTTCATTATGTTCCTAAACACTCATACTGTTTAACACGTCATTATGTTCATAAACACGTCAATACTGTTTTAAAACACTCATTAGTGTTCTAACACACGTCATTGTGTTTTAAATGTCATTACTTACTTAAACCACGTCATCGTTTAAACATGTCATTATGTTCTAAAACACGTCATGGTGTTTTAAACACGTCATTATGTTCTAAACACTTCATCGTTTTACAACATGTCTTTATGTTCTATGAAACACGTCATTGTCGTTTTAAACATGTTCATCATTTCTAAACACGTCATGTTTTTTAACATTCTTATGTTCTAAAACACATCCTACTGTTTTAAACATGTCATTTTGTCTCTAAACACTCATTATGTTCTTAACACGTCAATTTATGTTGCTAACATCTGTCATTGTGTTTAAACATGTCATTATGTTTCTAAACACTCATTACTTTCTAAACACGTCATGTATGTTCTAACCACACTCATTGTTTTTTAGAACATTGTCATTATGTTCTAAACACGTCATTATTTCTAAACACGTCATACTGTTTTAAACATTACATTATTTCTAAACACTCATTACTTTTTACATTCATGTATGTATCTACTAAACACGTATCTGTCTAACATCTATATATGTTCTAAACACGTCCACTGTTCTACATTCTTATTTCTTAAAGCACGTATACTGTTTTAAAATGTCATTATGTTCTAAACGTCATACTGTTTCAAACCGATGTCATATATTTCTAACACATGTCCATACTGTTTTCAACATGTCCATATGTTCTAAACACGTTCATACTTCTAAATCATCATTGTTTTAAACCTGAATATGTTCTAAACACGTCCTTATGTTCTAACACATGTCATTGTTTTTAAACATGTCATTATGTCTACACACTTCATTATGTTTTAAACACATATAATGTTCTAAACACGTCACTATGTTCTAAACTTCATTATTTCTAACACTCCATTCGTGTTTCAACATGTCATTATGTTCTAAACACGTCCATACTGTTCTAAACACGTCATTATGTTCTAAACCGTCATTGTGTTTTAAACATGTCTTATGTTCTAAACACGTCATATATTTCTAAACACGTCATACTGTTTTACACACAAGTCATTATGTTCCTAAACCTCATACGTTTTAAACATGTCATATTTCTAAACACCGTCATTGTGATTTCAGCATTCTTATTTCTGAACGTCCATACTTTTCTCTAACACGTCTTATGTTCTAACAACACGTCATTCGCTGTTTAACATTTTATTTCTAAACCGTCATACTGATTCTATAACTTCATTATGGCTTCTAAACATTCATTATGTTCTAAACACGTCATACTGTTTTCTAAACCCGTCATACTTTTAACATGTCACTTAGTGTTCTAAGACACTAATCGTTTTAAATTCATTATTTCTGAAACGTCATAATTTCTAACACCTCATTGTTGTATTAAACATTCATATTTCTAAACATCATTATTTCTAAACACGTCATACTGTTTGAAACACGTCCATTTATCTGTTCTAAAAACTCTTAACTTTTAAACACGTCATTACGTGTCTAAACGTCATACTGTTTAACATGTCAATTATGTTCTAACCACGTCATATTTTTAACACGTCAAATGTCTCTAAACCTCATACTGTTTTAAAACACACGTCATTTATGTTTAAACACGTCTACTTTTTTAAAACACGTCATAATGTTCTAAACGACGTTGCATACTGTTTTAAAACACTCATTATGTTCTTAAAACATGGTCATACATGTAGTAAACACGTCATTATGTATCGTTAAGACCAGTGCATAGCTGTTGTTTAACACACTGTCCATTATGTTCTAACCACGTGCATACTGTTTTTTAAGACAGGGGTCATTATGTCTGCGTGAAACACGTCATGTACTGTTTAACACTCATTATTTCTAAAACGGTCATTAGTTCTTATAACACTCATACTGTTTTAAACCGTCATTATGTTTCGGCGAACATGGTCATTATTTAACACGGTCATATGTCTAAACACTCATTATTTCATAACATGGTCATTATGTGTCTCAAAAACAAAACGCTCTTATGTTTCTAACACTCATAATGTTTAAACCGTCATTATGCTCTAAACATTCATATGTTCTTAAACACGTGTCATTATGTTCTAAACACGTGCATAATGTTCTAAACACTTCTACTTTTTAAACACTCATTGTTGTTTTCTGAAATCACGTCCTCCTGTTTTAAACACGTCATTATGTTCTAAAAACGTCATTATGTTTTAAACACGTCATATCGTTGAGATAAGCTATTGCCTATTATAGACTCCCCTCTGTAGCATGACATCAGTAAATAGAGAAATAAAGCTCTAAGATGGCTTCCTGGCCAATCCAGGGTGTTGTTTCAACAGAGCAGTGTCATGAAGCTGTTGGGGGTCTGGACTAACTCGTTCCATGGTAACACACAGTGTTAGTGTAGGATAGACAATGTGATTGTTATGGTTGAGGCCTGGGACCAGACTTCTCACTTATCTCGCTGTCTGGTGAGACCCAAACTTTACACTCAGGCCAAGGACGGAACCATGAATATCCCAAGGGTTATGGGACAGTTTTATGACTGTGTATAATACCGTTTATCAAGGGCGAACAAGAGACAAGACAACCATATGCTCCAATGTTAAGCTATGCCCCCCTGTTAGGCTCTCTACAAACGGCCAATGGAAAGTGAAGCCTTTACCTCTACTCCTCCTTGTGACTTTAGATCCTCCTTTACTGGATGTTGTCTGGTGTTGGCACACCCGCTGACACTCCAAATTAATATTTATAACACCGTCAGATGATTCATGGAGCGGTCACTGCGGGGACCCAGAGACGCAGACTGCAGGATGCCTGTGTAAGGTGTCTGATATGATTCACATGACTGTATTTCTGTGGTGTGCGCCAGTGAAATGTGTCCCCCCATGCTGCTCCTACACATCCCAGACGTTTCTAATGCTGTTTTACGGGCTGGTAAAAGCCAGAAACTATCTCCCTGGTCCTGTCGATTAAACCGAGGTGACTCATAGGGAGCACACACACACAGGTCTCACAAATGAGAGCCTTGCAGATTTTTTTTATCATAATGCAGGTGGCCAGGAGGAAAAAGGGACGGAAAGAGACAGACAAATGAGGAGGAGGAGGGTACAGAAAAGACGCCTCTCCTCCATATGCCTGCGCCTCATGGCCACCTTGTTTCTGTTCGACCCGTTAAGGAGGCGGCCCGGGGGAATGGACGATGGCAACGTTAAACACGCAGAGAGAGAGGAGAGAGAGAGAGAGCGAGAGAGGGAGTGGGAGAGAGAGAGAGAAGAAGGGAGGAAGAGAGAGAGAGAGAGAGAGAGACAGACAGACAGACAGAGAGAGAGAGAGAGAGACAGAGAGAGAGAGAGAGAAAGAGGAAAAGAGAGAGAGGAAGAGAGAGAAAGACAGAGAGAGAGAGCGAGAGAGATGAAGCGAGAGAGATATATATATATATATAGAGAAAGAGAGAGCAAAGGTTAGAGAGTGCGAGAGTAGGTGGGAGGCGAGGGACTGAATACCAGGCCTCATGTCGTCTCAGCGTAGGGGGCAGGATGCCCTCTAGTGTATAAATGCAGCAGTACATGATGGGGACAGAGTTAGGGTCCTGAGATATACAGTTTCTTTCTGTGTTGTGGTCCCACCACTGGTTCTTATCCTATAACCTCTACTGGCTTTTACGCTACAGACTCTCCAGACCCTATGAACCAGCAGGCTTTGTGTGGTTTGGCATGGGTATTGGGCACACTTCTACCTTTTAGCCCAGTCATGCCAAAGCCTTACTTTAGTCTGTGTCTTTCTTTCTTTCTTTCTCTGTCTCCCCCCTCTCTCGCCCTCTCGGCGCTCCTTGGCGGGCTTGTAAATGAGGTTTAATAGAAATGAATATAAATCTGCGAGTGACAAACTCCAGTCGTAGCAGGGAGCGCCGCCGCGGGGGCCAAAAAGCACACGCTGCACCGCTGGGCAGTAAAAAGCAGGACCTCCAAGGCTTCTGGATCTCCTGTGACGCTCTCCTGCTGGCACTGCCCACTGGCTAGTCCCAATAGATTAGACCACTAGACCTCACAGAGTAGACCACTAGACCTCACAGAGTAGACCACTAGACCTCACAGAGTAGACCACTAGACCTCACAGTCTGTCTGGAATGGAACCGCACCAAAGCTTTATTTGAACAGTCTCTACAAAGCCAAATGGAACGGGTGGTTGTGGATCTGTGACGTGACAATCTAAAAAAGCCCCTGACTCAAACTGCCTCCCAAAAAGTCAGCCTGGTATCTCTTAGCACAGACACTGTGTGATACATACACCCATGAGTTTGGCAACACTAAGCCTAGGGGGCAATGTGCATGAGAGAGGGGGAAGACACTGTAAGAGGAGCTATTCTCTTGACTCTAGAAGGGCATCTGCCCCTGTCTTTTCCAGACAAGTTCTACAACTGAGCGTCTACAATGGGCCCACTCTGTGTGGAGCCATGGTGAAGATTGAAGAGCCATTTGGGAAAGTCTGTCTGAAATTACCCACAACTCTGAGGTGTGGCTCTGGGCACATGGAACGGATTACACTCATCATAGCTTCCACATTAAACCATCTTAAGAACTGTTATTACAAAAATATGAAACAAGTTATGACTCCCATCATGCCAATATTGTAGAATTATTGCAGAATTATTTCCAATCTAAAATGACGATTTAACAAATTCCTCTGAGGACAGTTGGATATTATGACGTTTTGATCTATTGCAATACACGCAATCACTCATAATATTTTTCCCCAAATCCACAGTGCTGGTTGTTATTTGAGTGTCCATGCGGTGGCAGTGTAAAGGTTCCAGTTGAGATACACTCTACTACACACACACACACAGTAACACTTCCCCTTCTCCAAATGGATGATAAACTTACGTTTAACCGTTAAAACAACAGGTTGGCCTCACTCCCGAATTGCAGGCTGCAAATGTTCTTTCAATTCCTCTTAGAATAACGGAATGATAGATTTAGCAGACCCACTTCCCAAATTAATAATTCTGTCCGACATACCCCGGCGTATCACATTGGAGAGATGGTTTTAGCAGCTTTCCCTCCCCATATTTTTTCCATTTCGAACGTGTTGAAGTCGGTTCCCTATTTTCCATACCTCGGCAGCTGCGTTATGATTCATTTACAGTTGTTCCAATGGACACGTTGTAGGGTAAAAATGAAATTGATTGGAGAACAAATCTCTATCGATAGAGGCTGTAACAAGAATAGGCCTATATCAAATGTACAATACATTTACAAGCTCAAAAGAAACGTGATGGATCTCCTATTTCATCTGAAACAAATAAGATACTATATACAGTACCACTCAAAAGTTTCTACACACACACTCATTCAAATCAAATGGTATTTGTCACATGCGCAGAATGCAACAGATGTAGTAGACCTTACTGTGAAATGCTTACTTACAAGCCCTTAACCAACAATGCAGTTTAAAGAAAAACAAGTGTTAAGTAAAAAATAGATAAGCAAAAAATAAAAATAACCAATAGTTAAAGAGCAGCAGTAAAATAACAGTAGAGAGGCTATATACAGGGGGTTCAGGTACAGAGTCAATGTGCGGGGGCACCGGTTAGTCGAGGTAATTGTGGTAATATGTACATGTAGGTAGAGTTAATGTGACTATGCGTAGATAATAACAGAGAGAAGTAGCAGCAGCGCAAAAGAGGGGGTGGCTGTTCAGGAGTCATGACTTGGGGGTAGAAGCTATTAAGAAGACTTTTGGACCTAGACTTGGCGCTTCGGTACCGCTTGCCGTGCGGTAGCAGAGAGAACAGTCTATGACTAGGGTGGCTGGAGTCTTTGACAATTTTTAGGGCTTTCCTCTGACACTGCCTGGWATAGAGGTCCTGGATGGCAGGAAGTTTAGCCCCAGTGATGTACTGAGCCGTACGCACTACCTTCTGTAGTGCCTTGCGGTTGGAGGCCGAGCAGTTGCCATACTAGGCAGTGATACAACCAGTCAGGATGCTCTCGATGCTGCAGCTATAGAACTTTTTGAGGATCTGAGGACCCATGCCAAATCTTTTCAGTCTCCTGAGGGTTTTTCTTAATTTTTTACTATTTTATACATTGTTGAATAATAGTGAAGACATCAAAACTATGAAATAACACATATGGAATCATGTAGTAACCAAAAATGTGTTAAACAAATCTAAATATATTTGAGATTTTAGATTCTTCAAAGTAGCCACCCTTTGCCTTGATGACAGCTTTGCACACTCTTGGCACTCTCTCAACCAGCTTCATGAGGAATGCTTTTCCAACAGTCTTGAAGGAGTTCCCACATATGCTGAGCACTTGTTGGCTGCTTTTCCTTCACTCTGCAGTCCAACTCATCCCAAACCATCTCAATTGGGTTGAGTTCGGGTGATTGTGGAAGCCAGGTCATCTGAGGCAGCACTCCATCCCTCACCTTGGTCAAATAGCCCTTACACAGCCTGGAGGTGTGTTTTGGATCATTGTCCTGTTGAAAAACAAATGGTAGTCCCACTAAGAGCAAACCAGATGGGATGGCATATCGCTGCAGAATGCTGTGGTAGCCATGCTGGTTAAAGTGCGCCTTGAATTCTAAATAAATCATAGACAGTGTCACCAGCAAAGCACCCTCACACGTCCTCCTCCATGCTTCACGGTGGGAACCACACATGCAGAGATCATCTGTTCACCTACTTTGCGTCTCACAAAGATAAGGTGGTTGGAACCAAAAATCTAAAATTTGGATTCATCAGACCAAAGGGCAGATTTCCACCGGTCTAATATCCATTGGTCATGTTTCTTGGCCAAATCAAGTCTATCTTTCGTTTTTTCTTAGTCTCCTCTGAACAGTTGATGTTGAGATGTGTCTGTTACTTGAACTCTGTGAAGCATTTATTTGGGCTGCAATTTCTGAGGCTGGCAACTCTAATGAACTTATCCTCTGCAGCAGAGGTAACTGCTTTCCTGTGGTGGTCCTTATGAGAGCCAGTGTCATCATGGCGCTTGACTGTTTTTGTGACTGCACTTGAAGAAACTTTCAAAGTTCTTGAAATTGTCCACATTGACTGACCTACATGTCTTAAAGTAATGATGGACTGTCGTTTCTCTTTGCTTATTTGAGTTGTTTTTGCAATAATATGGACTTGGTCTTTTACCAAATAGGTCTATCTTCTGTATACCACCCCTACCTTGTCACAACACAACTGATTGGCCTAAACACATTAAGAAGGAAAGAAATTCCACAAATTAACTTTCAGCAATTCACACCTGTTAATTGAAATGCATTCCAGGTGACTACTTCATGAAGCTGGTTGAGAGAATGCCAAGAGTGTGCAAGGCTGCCATCAAGGCAAAGGGTGGCTACTTTGAAGAATCTCAAATATTAAATATTTGAACACTTAATATAAAATATAAAACACTTTTTAGGTTACTACATGATTCCATATGTGTTATTTCATAGTTTTGATGTCTTTACTATTATTTTACAATGTAGAAAATAGTAAAAATAAAGAAAAACCCTTGAATGAATAGGTGTGTCCAAACTTTTGACTGGCACTGTATATTTCAGGCTTAAGAATCAGAATCTATTAGCGATCCTTATCCTTACAGATACGTTTGTACATTTGAAGTGACCAGACAAATTACTTAGACAATGACAGTAATGAGCATTACATGAAATATCAATGTGTGTTCATTCTCATCAAATCAGCCATGATATTGATGGTGATTCACTCTCCTCTATTTCACAGTGGATAATTCTCCATGAAAAAATTGACTAGAAGCCCCACTCTTGATCAAGCTGGGTGGCTGTCCTGGCACCACATTACAGAGCATTACTCCTGCATAGTGTTAATGGACTTACTTAAGCTCCGGGGTCCTGACTTATGTTTCCCAATGAATTAAAGTGTCAGGAGTCACAAATCACAGTGGTGGGATAGGTCAGGATGGAGAGAGAGAGATAGAGACGTGGAGCCTTTACTGTTCTACCTCACCGGGAGCCTCTGTGTCGGGGCCCGGGGCCCACAGCGGTCACTGGTAATGGTTTATTCCCCGAACGGGTGAAACCGTTTCCACTGGTCCAACCCTGTATGGACCAATGTTACAGCCGCCCACAAGTTACCCCGTCCTCCAGTAACCCCCCCAGCCCCCATTCCCCCTTTCTCTGCGTCCTGGCAAAATGGTAACATTTACTCAGCTAAATGAATTAAGCAATTCCATAATACCGCAGACCTCTGCATTTCCATATTACTTCATATGATACTCCCCTTTCACAGGTCTCTTATGCCGCTAATGTATAGCGTTACTTGGCTGCGCCGGGCTGCAACCCGATAGCTAAATGGGACAGAATTTGGCCCGGACAGACGCAGAGGTAGAGAGGAGAGGAGGGGAGGAGGAGTGGGGAAGTAACCCCCGCTAAACGAACACTTTTTATTAGACCTCATTAGGTGACCGAATAACTCAATACTCTGGAATCATTAGCGGTTAGCCCACCACTCTCTCCCACCACTCTCTCCTCACCCGCCCCTTTGCCAAGGCATGCTAATTAAGCCGATGGAATCATCATCGTCATCGTCGAGGACAGAGGGGGCCACACACGCGCACATTTCTCTGCCTCTGAAGACCTTCACCATGGAGCCAATCTCCTTCTCTACTCGGTTTCCCTCTCCTGGCTCCGGGTGAGGTCAGAGAATGAGGAAGGAATGGTTGAGTCAGAGCAGCTGAACCGACCGCTGTTAAACAGTCAAACACTAAATGCCTCAACGGCGCTATGATCAGGTGGCCTGAGACACTGGGCAAGAGAGACAGAGCCAAGAGACGTCCGCTCACTTACTCAGTTCCCTTAACTCACTCTCTAAATGTCTCTATTTGTCTCTCAATCGGTCTKGGGCGGTGTCTTGATGTCTCGCTTAATTAGAGGGAGTTTTTCTCTCTTTTTATTTCCAGAGAATGCTGATAACATCACACTAATTGTTGTCGGTGAAACATGATCTGTTCCACACCTGTAMCTCAAATGGGACCGCTCCTGTTGGTGGAGTGAGTGACCCTCCTCAGTCTTCACTGCTCACCCCTGAGACCCACCCACTCAAAAATGCCATCCACTCCATATGACAATCCAGTAAAATATGGGTCAGTTGACTTTTCTTTACAATCTGAACCTCCAGTCCAATATGTTAAAATAGTTGTTTATAAGAACACTTAAATATAGAAATATACAGACTCCGCAAGGCATAGTTCTAAGTCTGTGGGCCTCCCAAGACCATACATAGCAGCAACCCACTGGGCAGAGATGTCAGMTCAGCGTCTAGTTTTGAATTCAATGTGAAAACAACAAAAAAGTTGAAATTCCCTTATATTGACTTWAAAAAAAAATCCAATCAGTTTTGCACATTGATTCAATGTCATCACACAGATTTTTTTGGGTTGATATGATGCTGAAACAACATTGATTGAACTAGTTTTTGCCCAGTGGGAATTAACATGCCATTAGTAAGACCTCATGCTCTGTTTTCAGTGGCCAGTGGAGTAACTGACTCCAAATAACAGCTGCAGTATGGCTCCATGTCAGCTTCTTTCGTGTCTCTTTGATTCATAAACTTGCGTCACAACAGAGAAATAACAATATATGACCAGAATATTGTATTGAGATTAATCTAATTGTTTTCATAATTTACTGAAAATAGGTGGTCACATAATTTGATAATCAGTTATATCATATATCTGAGCTAGAAACAGATCACAACACACTATAGCGACAGGTAGCCTAGTGGTTAGAGCGTTGGGCCAGTAACCGAAAGGTTGCTGGATTGAATCCCCAAGCTAACAAGGTAAAAATCTGTTGTTCTGCCAAAGAACAAGGCAGTTAACCCACTGTAGGCAGTCATTGCAAATAAGAATTTGTTCTTAACTGACTTGCCTAGTTAAGTAAAGTTWAAAAAAAGCATAAGGATATCTCTCCAAACCAATAATGTCTGTATGTGCTCTGAAAATACATTGACCGTTAATGTTTTCCCACAAGTGTCATTAATCACCACTTACCATGAAGTGGTTATACATAGGATATGACCCATTGCGTTTGTCGGTAGCGCTGTGCTATCAGTAGCATCCTGTTGACTCATCTCCAGGCTAATTGTCCATGATCTTAAAGTAAATCGTTGTCGCTCTCCCCTTTGTCTTTTGATCAGTGTTGGGCTTAGCTGGACAAAGGCTAATAATCAAGGTTGGTAAACTGCCCTCTGTGTTCCTGTCCTAAGCAGTGATGACGTGCTACGGGCTGAGTGAGTAAACTCAGGATAGCATTCATTGAGTACATAAACATACCGGTAGATCATCTAATTTTTGTAGGGGTTGATACATTTTTCGTGAGGGGAAATCATGTCTGAAATTTCAAAGTGAAAATTACAAACTTTAGAAGCCTTTTTAAAACTCAAATACACTACAAGTTTGCATTTCTCAGCAACAAAAGAGTGATCCAATTAAGATCCTACACTTGTAGCGTATCTGTAGGATATTACCTTAATGCCTTGAGTATATATAGGATATTACCTTAATGCTTTGAGTATATATAGGATATTACCTTAATGCCTTGAGTATATATAGGATATTACCTTAATGCCTTGAGTATATATAGGATATTACCTTAATGCCTTGAGTATATATAGGATAGGATAGTACCATGAGGATGCCCCCTCCCTTTCTGGTTTTCATCACTCTTTGTTTGATGAAGTCTGATTATGAGTTAGTTCTTTTGAACTAGACATGCAAGAACTGTACTTAGTCAGAATTATCACTTGATGCTTTACTTTTTAAATATTTGTCAGAAAGGAGACCTGATTATTACTAAGATAGAAATATGCATGAGAAGAAAAAAACATTGAATATATCTGTTGACACGTGTCAGCTAATTGTGAAGATCTTGACGTTTGGCTGTCATAAACCTATAAACCTATTTATATTATTTGTTTTGAAATGTAAGGGAAAACAGTGTGCTCATTGGGCAAAAGCTCTTTCACACACACACACACACACACACACACACACACACACACACACACACACACACACACCACAACACACACACACACACACCACACACACACACACACACACACACACACACACACACACACACACACACCACATTAAGAGTCGACACTCAGTGTTTTTTGGCAGCTTGCTAGTTTATTATCATCTTATGGAGCCGAGAGGGGGCAGGCGGGCGAGGAGGAGGGGGGTGTGTGCTGTTGTTTTGTGCGGTGGCCTGCGGCGGCCTGTGATGTAGCCGGCTCTGTTTGGAGCCTTGTGAGAAAGGAAGCACCAGGAAGATCAATACATCCTCTGCGTACATTTCCAGCAGAGTGTGACGTGCGTGTGGGGAAGCCAGCTCTGGCCGAGGGATACTTTCCTTATTATGGATTTGACATGAACTTGGCCTCGGGCCCTCCACAATGTGATAAATGCATTATTTGATCTTCCTGTCTTTGTTAACCTCCTTGAGGCCGATTGGAGGTGAGTCCCCTCTCTCTCGATGTGGGACACATCACTACCCGCTAGATTGAGGTAGTGGATTAATTAAGTATAATAATGGTTGCGTTAACAGTTATCTCTTCACAAGGCCCTATCCCTCCCCGCATAGGACGTTTGGAATGTTCCAGGCTGCATTTTAGGCACGTTAGTCAACTACACTTATTATGTTGACGCACAAGGTGAGGTATCGCTGAGGAGGAGAGCACTGAGCATTTTAACAGCTGCCTGGTACGGGCCTTGGCATCTTATCTGTATTCCCGGTTTGAGGAAGTAAAGCAAATGTGTGGTATTTGTGTGTGTGCACGTGCATGCATGTGTGTGTTTGTGTGTGTGTCTGTGTCGGTGGGGTTGGAGGTCTTCTAAAAATAAATAAATGGTCAATAGACTGGGACAACGACAGGGAAATAATCTCTGGATGTTTAAGACGTCAGAGCTGTTGGACAGGATTCAGGCACTCATTGTTCTTAAAAAAAACATCACCAAATTTAGATCCCCAGGTTGTGTGGGTAGTGTCAACTCTGGGTCAGAAAGTCATCACGGCATACAATCCTAGGGACCAGGCAATACAAAATATAGCCAAGACTTTGGCATTGTTTTTTCTCAGTAAAAGACAGCACTGCTTTAGTCAAGTTTCGAATTTTAATGTCACGTGCAGTGAAATACCGATCTTGCAACCTCCAAACCCATCGATYCAATAACAATGTAGCACAAAAAACAACATAAGGTAGATCAAAACATARAAGAAATAAAAATAAGAACAGGAGAAAGTAAGAAGCTATGTACATGGTTAGTTTCAGTACCATATTTACATGATCATTTGCTGTATTCGGCTACACGGTCATCTCATAAGGTATGCATCAGTTCTGGGTTCAAATACTATTTGAAATATTGTCAAATACTTAAGCAGTGCCTGATTGAGCGTGCCAGATGAAAGGTCCCAAAAGTACAAGCTCCGCCCACCTGGCACTCCAGGCAGGCTACAGCTAACGCTCAAAGTATCTGAAAGATTTGAAATAATATTTGAACCCAGGCTTGGTATGCGTGTTTCATACTACAAAGGCCCTCAATGCGATCCCGAGACCTTGCTTGCATCACTTGAGCTCAATGCTTCAAAACACAAATGTTAGAGTGGACGCTCAATGTGGTGTTCAATGGAGCCTCACCCCGGCAATGTTTCAGTCCCTGTGACCTGCTGCCCGTGAACCAGCACCACCCACCACTCAGACTATCTTCCCATGTTCTTTCAGAGTTTAAACTCTGTGGAAAAGAGGGGAACAAAGAGTATATAAAAAAATCATTGACTGTAGTGGGATTCCATGGTGGGTCCAGTGATAGCAATAACATTTGTGTCATAAAGGAGATATTTCTTGCCATTTTCATGACCTAATACTAAAAACATTTATCTTTAGTTTGTCGTTTGAGAGAAAGGCAGGCAAGTTGTGAGGTGAAGCAGACCTGAGAAAACAATGTAAAGTAGATGGCCTCCTCTCCATGTATTCTTTATGAGACCTTATTATTGGATTGTCCTGATTTTGCTAGGAGTCTTGAGCTCCTAGCCTTGAGAGAGGGGAGCCTGTCTCTACCAGTCCAACCGGCAGTCTGGTGTCTGCTACCCTGCTATGCTGCCATGGTTCCCTCCTCCTCTGGCTGTGGTGAGTGTCCACAGGCCCAGCCTGTCTCCGGTCTCGCAGTATATCACTCCAACCTTCAGCCCATCCTACGCAAAGCTTTAGTTGATGAACATTCTCCTTCTCGCAAAAATACCAAACAAAACCCCCAAACACTGGGCGGGAGTGATTGACCTGACCCCGAGGTCTGAGGACTCTATGTCAGACATGGCCCTTCAGAACACTGGGCGGGAGTGATTGACCTGACCCCGAGGTCTGAGGACTCTATGTCAGACATGGCCCTTCAGAAGCCCAACTGACTCCCTCTCTCTTTCTCCACAGACTTTAAATATGGAGCTTCGCCTCCACATAAGCCGTACCGAACCGATCGCTAACGACACCAGATATAGGTCGCTACTCTGGTCGCTACTCGCTTAAATCCCTTGTGGACTTTTCTTTATTGTGCGCTCTTCGTGCCCATGTAACCGATGTGAAATGGCTAGCTAGGTAGCGGTGGTGCGCGCTAGCAGCCTTTCAGTCGGTGACGTCACTTGCTCTGAGACTTGAAGTAGTGGTTCCCCTTGCTTAGCAAGGGCTGCGGCTTTTGTGGAGCGATGGGTAACGATGCTTCGTGGGTGACTGTTGTTGATGTGTGCCGAGGGTCCCTGGTTCGCACGATGCTTGTTCGCACGATGTTCGCACGATGTAGTGCCGAGGGGACGGTCTAAAGTTAAACTGTTACACCCAGAGGACAAATCAWCAACAAATCCACTCCCCGGACTTCTGACATCACCCATTTCTGGTTGACGGACAATTCAAATTAAACAAGGGATGTGGGAGAAAAATATATATATAAAAAGTATTGTCCACGGAACGACCACAGCGCCTTTCCACTATCCCAGAGAATTCTGGGAAGGCAGTAAATTACAGTATGTGGAGTTTTTTTCTTCTTGTCTCTCTATTCCCCCAATGATCCATTATATGACAGGGAATCGTGGACCTGGAGTTGAGTGGACTCGGATGACTCTTCAGAAGACAGTTCCCTCCCCATGCACCTCCTTTCAGCAGAATACGAGAGATTTGGATGTGCAGAGCTCTACGCAGTCCCTGATGTCAGCGATGATGACTTCATCCAGAAGGTTACAACAGGCCCTCAACACAGCTTGGAGATGCTGAACGGAGAGAGAAAAATAAAGGAGGGAGCGATCAAATTGTAATTTTTACCCCCCAGTGGTATGTTTCTCCACACTTCCTCAAATATTCTCCTTATGATTTATCATATAGTGCAGAGGATTTAAAATGGACCAACAGGCGAGGCAACTAAATTTGCAATGTAAGTTTATTGAGCATTAGAGTTTATGGTCCCTGCTAAGTTAAAGAAATCTCTTTCAAGTAAGAATGTTGATTGTTTATGTGGTTGGTCCATATTTCTCATGCAATATACTCATTGTAACTTTACTAAATCCTCCTGTCTTGTAGTCTTCCCTCCCTAAAAGCCCAGCCTTCTGACCCGGGGGTTCCAGTCCCTGGAGAAGGCTAGATTAGCTAGTTTGCGATGAGATGGTGACAAATACCCAAAAGTCCTCTACCTTACAGTCCTGAATGGGGGTCTACGACCGATACGAGGGTGGCTTGGATAAGGAAAGGAAGCAAAACAAAACAAAAAAGGAGAAATTGGAAGCAGGAAACACGCTATCCATTTCATACCCCCTTCCATTTACCCTGCCACCTGTTGGACATGATCATTACCAAGGAGCTGTGGAGCTAAGGAGGGGGCTAAGCCAGCCACATTTATATCACTAAACCTGGACAAAACTGTCTAATTATCCCCAACGGCCCCCAAGCTCTGGCCCCRAGGGCACCTTAGGCCCCCTCAGGCCCCCTCTCTCCTCACTGATCCAGCCCCATTTGCCAGCTTGGCCCGGGGCCGACACTGCAGGCTGGTGTCTGTAAGCAGTCTAAACACATCTTAATGACAGCTCTCTTTCAATCCCCAGGCTGTATAATTGCCCAGTGTAGCTTACAGACGGTCTGTGGGCGCTCGTCCAAGTCAGTCATAAGGAGGGTCAAGGAGAGGTTTACTGGAACATTACAACGTATGTGGGCCCTAAATAAAAATGGCCGGATTATTTACAAATGTTGAGGGCTTGTGTTACGTTAGTGATGTCTCGATCCAAACAAGTGGTGGATCTCGGGATCTCAGAATGACGTACTATGGGCGAGGTGAAAATACATGGTGTCAAGTGTCTGTGCACTTCTTCAAGGATTACTTGTGACACTGATAGGACATTGTCAGTGGTCAGTTACGTGGGAGTGTTTGGRATTCTTTGAGTGAGTCTAATTCTACTTTGCATGTGACTAACTTCTGAGTTAARTGGCCATCTGCAAGGAAAGTCTTTGGTTGGGAAAAGTTTGACATTGATGACCTGTCTTGGTTGGTCATTACTAAAGAGCAAATGTCAGAAAAATGTGAATAATTTCCACCTATGCAGACATTTTAGTGAACCGTAAAACCATAACAGTTTTAGGTAGGATTAGTTATGGGGYAAATACTTTCCAGTTAAAAGCCAAAACACAACATAGTACCTTTACAATGAATAGGGCATCTAACTGTGCAGTAGCCTAACCTTCATGCTAAGCCTCTGTATCCCTGTCCCATTTACAGGTTGACTGGACTCACTGCAACTGTTTTCTCAGGGAATTATGAAGTGTGTCCACCAGTAAACTAGGACAAACAGTTGCCTAGCCCCCCCAACCCCCACACCCGGGATGGGGTATTAAGGTCTTAATTAGGACGCAAGGGGAAAGATTCAAAGTGCTCCAATTGGAAACCTGAGTCGATCGTCTTCCCCAGTTCAAGGCTAATTGCTGAAAGGGATCTGACTCTAAGAGGTACTGGGAGACAGGGGAAGCATGTAATAAGTCATTGATGTGAGGCCATTTCTAAATACGATTTCTGGGCTAATTTTGAATTCTAACTCATTATACAGACAAGGTTTATAAAGTACATCTCCAGACCATTAACACTAATAGGAGGCTCATTTACCAGACTAAATATGTAATTTGACGTTCATTCTTCATATCAAAATAGCCAAAACATATACATTACCGTAGGTGGTTACTATTACTATTATGATCCTACCTCTAGAAATATACAAATTCGTGCTTATACAAATTTGTACTCCTAAGAATGTGCCTTTAGAYGTGAACAAGCAATTACCCAGTTAGTGTCTTCCTCATTATTGTCACCCTCCCCGCAGAAGTGGCACAGTTGGCTCAGGTCATCTAGCAAAACATGTCAAGTAGTCTATACATCTTTACATGTATTTTTCTGAGCAAACAAGGAACAAGGGAATAGTATAGGTTTCMTGTAAAATAATTATTTAAATACATGTGTTTAGTGGCCATCTAGTCAGAAGTTGAATCAAAGATAACCTTGAAAGATCCATATAAATGTTTTTTTTTAATCTACAATTACATTAAATTATAAATTGAACATACCAGTGTTTTGGAGGAGAGTGACTGCTATTTCTTCTCTCATGATGTTAACATCTTTGTCCATATTTGAAAAGACAATCGACGCCTCCTTCAGAACACAATCAGCAAACTGGGGAAAATATTTGATGGGCATTTCAGTTTTCCACAACAAAATGATGTTACACTTAAGATTCTAATTCGCAAGTATACAACGACACAGCTATAATATAATTTGACAGTTCTGTTTTGCCTTTTAGTCAGTATACTTTCAGTAGGTTAATTGTARATTACTTATACTCTCATACTCACTTTGAAGGCAAGGACCTCACAAGAAGTAACATCTTGTTGGCATGGATGAGGAAGGTACCACACGCCCATCTGGAGATATTACACCCCTTCTCTCTCAGGAATGATCTGAGCATATATGTTAATAAAAGTACAGCATTTTGAAACACTTTATTGATTACGATATAGAAATTAATAACAGAGGGGAATCTGAGAATGCAGGGATTTCAGCAGGGTGTGAGTTGAAGGAGTCCAATCTGGAGCTGACAAGGGCTGGAATGTAAATGACATGGGATCATCTGGGATTATCTAACATCTGAGAACGGGCAGGCATTCCCCCGGATGAAGAGCATCTCCATCTTGCTGATTATGTGCTGTCATCCAGGTGGAAATGTCACCTGCATTATTTACCTTTATTTAACTAGGCAAGTCAGTTTAGAACAAATTCTTATTTTCAATGACAGCCTAGGGGTTAACTGCCTGTTCAGGGGCAGAATGACAGATTTGTACCTTGTCAGCTCAGGGATTTGAACTTGCAACCTTTACAGTTACAAGTCTAACACTCTAACCACTAGGCTACCCTGCCGCCTACCCTGCCACATATCGGATGTAGGAAAAGAGATAAGAGATAAGTTGAGTGTCCTGTGAATATGTTTATGTACAGTGGGGAGAACAAGTATTTGATACACTGACAATTTTGCAGGTTTTCCTACTTACAAAGCATGTAGAGGTCTGTAATTTTTTATCATAGGTACACTTCAACTGTGAGAGACGGAATCTAAAACAAAAATCCAGAAAATCACATTGTATGATTTTTAAGTAATTAATTTGCATTTTATTGCATGACATAAGTATTTGATACATCAGAAAAGCAGAACTGAATATTTGGTACAGAAACCTTAGTTTGCAATTACAGAGTCATACGTTTCCTGTAGTTCTTGACCAGGTTTGCACACACTGCAGCAGGGATTTTGGCCCACTCCTCCATACAGACCTTCTCCAGATCCTTCAGGTTCAGGGCTGTCGCTGGGCAATACGGACTTTCGGCTCCCTCCAAAGATTTTCTATTGGTCAGGTCTGGAGACTAGCTAGGCCACTCCAGGACCTTGAGATGCTTCTTACGGAGCCACTCCTTAGTTGCCCTGGCTGTGTGTTTCAGGTTTGTCATGCTGGAAGACCCAGCCACGACCCATCTTCAATGCTCTTACTGAGGGAAGGAGGTTGTTGGTCAAGATCTCGCGATACATGGACCATCCATCCTCCCCTCAATACGGTGCAGTCGTCCTGTCCCCTTTGCAGAAAAGCATCCCCAAAGAATGATGTTTCCACCTCCATGCTTCACGGTTGGGATGGTGTTCTTGGTTGTACTCATCTCTATTTCTCCCAAACACGGCGAGTGGAGTTTAGAGCAAAAGCTATATTTTTGTCTCATCAGACCACATGACCTTCTCCCATTCCTCCTCTGGATCATCCAGATGGTCATTGGCAAACTTCAGACGGGCCTGGACATGCACTGGCTTGAGCAGGGGGACCTTGCGTGCGCTGCAGGATTTTAATCCATGACGGCGTAGTGTGTGTTACTAATGGTTTTCTTTGAGACTGTGGTCCCAGCTCTCTTCAGGTCATGACCAGGTCCTGCGTGTAGTTCTGGGCTGATCCCTCACATTCCTCATGATCATTGATGCCCCACGAGGTGAGATCTTGCATGGAGCCCCAGACCGAGGGTGATTGACCGTCATCTTGAACTTCTTCCATTTTCTAATAATTGTGCCAACAGTTGTTGCCTTCTCACCAACTGCTTGGCTATTGTCCTGTAGCCCACCAGCCTTGTACAGGTCTACAATTTATCCCTGATGTCCTTACACAGCTCTCTGGTCTTGGCCATTGTGGAGAGGTTGGAGTCTGTTTGATTGAGTGTTTGGACAGGTGTCTTTTATACAGGTAACGAGTTCAAACAGGTGCAGTTAATACAGGTAATGAGTGGAGAACAGGAGGGCTTCTTAAAGAAAAACTAACAGGTCTGTGAGAGCCGGAATTCTTACTGGTTGGTAGGTGATCAAATACTTTATGTCATGCAATAAATGCAAATTTAATTACTTAAAAAATCATACAATGTGATTTTCTGGATTTTTGTTTTAGATTCCCGTCTCTCACAGTTGAAGTGTACCTATGATAAAATGACAGACCTCTACATGCTTTGTAAGTAGGAAAACCTGCAAAATCGGCAGTGTATCAAATACTTGTTTCTCCCCACTGATTATGTACTGTACATGTGTGTGTATGTGTATATATATTCTTGTATATATATATTTTATTTATTTATATTATTATTATCATTATTTTGTTTTGTGGTTGAGGGGTGGGGGAGGTTGAGATGGGGACGTGGGAGGTGCTGGGGGTGTCCTAGAGGGTGAAGGGACCTATTGGGGAGGGGATTCTTCATGGAGGCACATTCAGTCATAGTTTGTTTATTATATTATTATATATTTATTTAAAAAAATCTTATGTCTATTATTATAACAGTTTACTGTGATTATGGATATGCACTCATGTTGACTTATTAATGGGGGATTTCTGCAGGCAAGAAAATAGCCTTGCCGAAATCCTCCCCCCTGCTAATTTCCTTAATTGAGGCTAGAGTCAAATACTTTCTGTGGCACACACTACTGGTCAACATGAGCTACCAACATTATCAGAAGTGTGCGAGGACTTACAGTCCCAAAATAGAAGGGGGGGGGGGGGGGGTAGAAGTTCGGCAGGCAAGAAAATTGCCTTGCCGAAATCCCCCCCCCCAAATACTTTCTGTGGCACACATCAGAGTTAAATTACTTTCTATAGACAACTTCACGTCAGGATAGGTAACCAAACTTCACGTCAGGATAGGTAACCAAACTTCACGTCAGGATAGGTAACCAAACTTCACGTCAGGATAGGTAACCGAAATTTTTATTCTSTCAGGGGGGAGCTTTTCGGCACAACACCTGGAAACCCGACTTTGAATTGCATCGGATTCTACGTCTGGCAGAAATGAGCGTTTGAATCAGGAAAGTTTCCTCAAGATCTCTACAAGCCAGAATGTTTAATAAAATGACTGGTTGTCCGGTGCGGTTGGGCCTTTTGGCGGTAGGAATGTGAGCCAATATATCCACGGGAATATATCTACGGGAAATTACATCCACGTTTCAAAGCGCTGGTAGTGTGTTCAGATTTATATCACCTGAAGCACGAACATAACCATGTAAACACGTGCACGAGCTCGGCAAGTATGCATGCATCTTGTGCATGTATTTTTATCATGTGCGCATGCTTCGGGTGATAGGAATCAGAATGCACAAATAGTGTTCGTCTCACATTCATACCGCCAAAAGGACCAACCGCAAGACAACCGCCAAAGTACATTAAAAAAAAATTGTATTCAACATTCTGGCTTGTAGAGGACAAGAGAGGAGACTTTCCTGATTCAAACGGGCAATTCTGCCCGACATAGAATTCAATGCAGTTCAACATCGGGTTTCCAGGCAACAAAAACAGGYGTGTTCCAAATCGTGTAGCTACCCCATCCCAAGTGTCCAAAAAGCAATAACAAATTAGAAAAACATACGCAGCCTACTGTAGCAAGCCAATGTGTAGTCTGTGCTACATATTTTCCCCATTCATCACTAAATATGGCTGCAATAGGCGTAACATCTGTGAACATAAACAAGTACAAATGCCATAAGTCACAACAATTCAAGTGCACTGAGTCAATTGAAATACAACAGCCACACAGAGCAAATATATTTGATAGGGTTAGACTGTGTTTTTGCAATACATATTTATGTGATAATCAGGAGGCCTGTGTTTATAGGAATTCATTTTATTGATTTAAGTTAGTTGCCTACAAAATAGCTACATTCAGGAATTCTAGAGACAGTTTGAAATGATTAAGGACGATGACTACAATGATAAGGATATTATTGCTGCTGACTGTCAAAATGAATCCACACATCAAGAGGTACAGCATGGATAATGACCACACAGTGAAACAAAACAATTCCAGTTAATACCAAATATCATGTCCTCCCACATGACATCATTCTCAACACATCTGTTTCTGCATAAATGACCAGATTTGTATGAACAAAGGAGGAGCGCAGCGCTGCTGTTCAAAATTCTACAAGACCTTTTGAGGGTAGTTTAATGCAAGCCTGCCCCAATAAATATAGAAGTTTTTCACAAACTTTTAGAAACCCCTGTTCAATCAATAAAAATAAGACATCCTCTCCTCCTTATTTGACTGATGAGCTCTTTGCTTTGTTTTAGGATGAGACAATACGARGAGCTGAATAAATGAATGAATGAATGAAGCAGACATGAGCAGGATATCCCCTCCCTCCAGCTTTCGTTATCAAGGTAAGTCTTTTTTAATGATTAGAAATGATTTGCCAGCCTGCTCGAAACATCAAAATGTCAGCTCGTTCATCTCCCCAAGTAAAAGAGTGATCCCCAGCTTTTGAAGCATTTATAGGCCCATGTGAATGGGGGTAAAAACATTATACAATTTCCACTTGAAATAGGAAGCTGGAGTCTTCGGGGAGACACTAAATTGAAGCTAAGGCTGTGCTTGATGGACCACAGGATATGCCTGCAAATTTAGTCATATCAAAATGGTGAAAAAGTCTGTTAGTGCCCATTCATATAAACTGAATGGCTTGTAATGTTCTCAGTTCCTTGGAGGATACTTGCAAGGTTGAGGAAAGACTGCAGGAAGAGCAGAATGGTTTTGACATAACTTTATTTTAGTGCACTACTGGTTTTCTCTCCTCCCCGCGGTTTAATGTTGTATTCCACTGGGTCCCGGAAAAAAGCTGCCCAGTAAGTCCCTACTGCTCGACTTTAAAAGGAAACGCTATCTGAAGACAGGTGAAAAACAGAAAGAAAAATACACCCAGCCCCTCTCGCCTGTAGCTTTTCCCTCTCTAGAGAGTCATCCTCTCCCAGTGCCTCAACGTAATGACTTAGGCCCGAGGTTTACATTTAGCCAGAGAGGAAGTTACAATGATAAAATAATATCCACTCACCTTTGAAACCGTAACTTACTTGATTAAAAAAGTTACACTTKCGTATTACAGGTGGCCGTTGTGTTRTRTGGTTGATAAGTGTGATTTCATGTYAGGGGATATCTGGTTTTGGTTTTCAGGCCCCAATTGCAGTGTTTAACTGTTTAATAGACTAGGTCCCGCTTCGGGGATCTCCTTGCCGGAAGCGGGAGCGTTTGAAACCACACAGGAGATGCTCTAGAGGGGGACGAATTAGGAAGTCTTCACTTAGCCTGGCGTAATGAAGTGAGCCGATGTGCACTGCTGTAAGGTTTAACATTTTCCCTTTTTTATTGGAGGAAGGAGGTTGGGGGTTGAAAAGTAAACAATGAGAAGGTCTGCAGACGCCTCAACTGCTCCCCACGCGCTTCAAAGGACCTTCCATATGTTTTCGAGATTTGAAATGAGACTGAGATATTGCCATTTAAATAGCTCCTTGTTGTTGATGCTATTTTCTGTCTGTTTGTTTCATTCCCATCCTCTGTTACCTTCATTTGCTCTAATGTGTCTCTGCCACTCCGAAATCTTTAATTTTGCATTTTCTAAACGTATAACTTTTAGATGGTTGCCACGATCAGGGGTGTGTCGTGTTGTGGGGAATTGAAGACACCCACCATCTGGTAACTACAAGTGCTTGTCGTTGTAAGATTAATAGAAGTGTACTGGCTTGTCAATGGTATCCCAAACACCACTGAGTGCTTTATGGGCTCATCAGACACTTTATCTTACAGTACAATAAATAGATCAAACACAGGAAACAAACGATCCCGGACGTGCCCCATTTTTCTTCCCCATGGTATTCCAACAATAATTATTGGACAATTATCAGGGTGTTAACCTTCAAATTGTTCAAGTTTAATACTATAAATCGATACAAATATCTAGCTGGCCATATCTGGTTAGTTTCAGTAATGTTTATCAATGAATGCAACCACTAAAATCAACTGGACATGAAACGTTAAGGCTGCTAACCTCATTGTGATGTTTCTCTTAGTCAGCTCCGCCCCTTATCATTATCAACCAAAGAGAAATATGCACAACCTAGGAACCGTGCAAGAAGAGGCCAAACATGTACCGTACTGCAAAAGCTCTGGCTTCACTTTATCARAGCCATGGTACAGCCGCGTTCATAGAATAGTTTCATTATTACCTTTCTATGGTTTGTTAAGCCGTAACCTCGTTATTCTTTACTTAAAGATAATCAACGGTCCTCTCTGGGCCAGACTTTACAGGACACAATATTGACACATCTGCTTTAATCATGGTGGTTCATTTATTTTAAGACTATTGAAATAAACTGACGAGAGTATTACCAGCTGGCTAATAGAATACATTTTAAAAAACAGTGAGCATACAAATGACATGGCAACAGTTAGTTAGTTGCCATGGTGCAGCACTGTTCATGAGGCATTTCAAAACAAACATAATTGACGGGTAGCAACTACACGGAGGAGTTGAGGATTGACCGCAACATCTGTGTGGATCTGGGAACGGAGCGTCAGCTGAGGACTATGTTTCATCTCAATCACAGTGACGTGTGATTATGACAATACAGAATCATTGACTTGCAGGTTATTAAAACTAAACAAAATGTGTTGGTTCAACAAGTAGWTACAGGAACAAAAACATTAATAACATGTACTACTGTTACAAACTATTACTGTACCAGTAGAAAGTAGCTAGAGTCTTTGTATTGCTCATCTTAACACTTTCCCACATTCATTTATAGCACCAGATGATGAAGCAAATTTGGCTTAAACATCAGTAATTCTCTTGGACACTTACATTTATTATCTGTCTTTTATTTATATTAAAAAAAACGGAAACAAGAAAAGTTTGCTACACACTTTCRATACTGACCTAAAATATAAACACAACATGCAACAATTTCAACGATTTTACTGAGTTACAGTTACACACTCCCTCCATTAGAGTGACCTTTTATTGTCCCCAGCACAAGGTGTACCTGTGTAATGATCATGCTGTTTAATCAGCTTCTTGATATGCCACACCTGTCAGGTGGATGTATTATCTTGGCAAAGGAGAAATGCTCACTAACAGGGATGTAAACAAATTTGTCAACAAAATTTCAGAGAAATAAGCCTTATTTGTGAATAGACAATATCTGGGATCTTTTATTTCAGCTCATAAAAACATGGGACCAACACTTTACATATTGCGTTTATATTTTTGATCCGTGTAAGAAATAAGCGAAATGTTATCTGAATGTGAGGAAAGGCATAAAAAGCTCCATGAAACCAAACTGTTTCAATCTCTTAACGTGCCATGACCGTGCACCATCTGTTTTTCCCCCAAGCACATTGGGAAACCAACAGAGAGGTCCACTGCGATGCATAACCTCAATAAATATTGCTGAGATCCTCTGGGACGGCCCCCAATTTGTCCGGCGCTGATTCATCTGGGAACTACTAGAGCAAGACATTGACCATTAAGCCGCTCCATCTGAAACACATCAGTAAACACACACATAAATCACACAGAGCCCATCGTGATGGGAGGATAGAGAGGAAACCCTCTTCTCCAAATGGTCTTGTGGTGGGGACGACTGTATAGTGCTAACCACCGGAGATGGCAGAGGCAGTTCTGAGTGTGCTAGTGTGGATGAGTTACGGGAGCCTGTCCTCAAACAGTGGTGCCCAAACAAGGAAGCTAGGCGCCTCCAGATGTCCTGCTGGCCTGATGTTGTGCAGGGGATGCTGGGAATACGGCAGTTTGCCACGCGACCTCACAAGTGGGAAGAAAACATTGGATTTGAAAACAACTGATGCTCTGACCTGATTTAAACGTAATCCATTCAGTTGTCTCTCTCCCCAGATTTCCACCATTGAATTGCATGGTCACATGAAGAACTACTGTTTGGATCATAGCTTCAGAGAAGGGCCCTTGGTGTCTGAAAGACTGTTGGGGTGCAACATCCAAACTGTGTCTTTACCTCAATCATATATTGTTTTTTGGCAATGATAATTTGAATGTCAGTGAACATCAGTCATTTTCTATGAAGACTGCTTAGCATGGACACACATAAGGGCATACATGCACATATACACACACACACACACACACACACACACACACACACACACACACACACACACACACACACACACACCCCAACACCCACACACACACACACACACACACACACACCTCTAATACAGTACATGCCTATATATAGTCCATCATCTAATCCATGTGCAATGACAATTTTATTGTACTCGTAAAAAAAAGACAAAAAAGACACATTGTATTTTCAGCAGCCGATTTCTAAAAAGGTTTAAATTGCACTCAAAAAGCATTGAGATAAATGGATTGGAGTATTCATGAGTCTGATTTTTTTTTCTGAGTGAGGGAATTTTCCTTTGCTCTACCTTGCCAAGAGCAGGAGGGGAAAAGCAACTCTGTTCAACTATTTGTCAACTCCCATTAGAAACATTTAATAGTAATACAATTTATGGCTCCAGTTTCCAAAGGATACTGCCAGTAAAGTTCATCACTGCGAATGCAGTAGTAAATGCTACCATTGTTTGCCCATTATGAATTATTGTCAAGCTGGGCACCTAGGTTTTTGGAATTTACAGCACTGCTGATTTTTTATAAGTGACTATTTTATGAAAACCTACAGATCAAGGGGCCAGCGAAGGAAAACTTCTCCTAGAAATGCCATCCCCAAAAAATGTCCCTTTTTTCAGGGATACCTATAGGGAACACGTGTGAATGGATTCCCCTCCACCAAAATTCCTCAAATCAATTACACAACAAAAAATTGGGGAACTTTTAATGCTAGATCCGCTCTCCTTTCGCCAGGACGAGCAATGACAGTAGCAGACAATCCACTGAAGCAGCTCTTCCAATACTGAGTTCCCATGTGGTACCGCTGCTCAACTAATGTCTGGAGGTTAAGCATCCATGTCACATATCACCTTTCATTTCATAGCTAGCAAAACCTTTACATATTGCACATAGATTGAAAAAAACCATTACAATTATTGTATTGTAGTGACTATTGTAAATATGTATTTTTCTGGCAAGCAAAAACGGAGATTGAGATATTTCAGCTGTCCTGTTCTGTTTCCCTCTCAGTTCTTTATAACAGCAACACTCTCCATCTCTTTTTGGGCTACCTTTTCCATGGTTCCATTACATGAAATATATTATGAAATATGTTACTCATACCATGGACCACAGTTCAAAGTGTAAACCTTTTATTGGACTGTGTAGAATTGCCTGTAATAAGGTCATTAAAACACAGCCCAGTGGATGCTGAATCCGACAGTACGGAGGGGAGAAGGGAATCGCAGGCCAGGTGACTTATAGTCCATAGAGGAGCAGTAAAATACCAGTGATGAATTAGTATGTATTTTTCCCAATTTTTTTTTTTTCTCATCCTGACACAGGGAAGGACGTGCTCTGTGTTTTCTTTAGGATGTGCAATTTTCTCCTCTTCATCCATTTCAAATCCTCCTGCTGAATCCMCAAGCCATCATGGAGGATTTAGAGGCCTTCGGCGGCTGTTATGGCTCCCAGTAGTATCGCTCTCATGATACCTAGCGGCGACTCTGCAAGGTCAGGGAGGAAAATCAATTTGGCAGAAAAAAAGGGTACTCCGGAAAAAAGAGAGGGAAAAAAACAAGCAAACTTCTGCAATTCAAGTTTCATATGGGACATCAATCAATTCTCGTGCTCTCTTTACTGTAATTACTGGAGAAATMTTATAAATTCTGCACCGATTTTCATGTGAATTTTGTCTTGTATGCATAAAGCGCTTCCTCTGTTGCAGGAGAGAATGAGTCACTTGTGCTCTATCGGGTCGTTATCTGTCTCTCAAATGAGGAGATCCAGTGAGAAAATCTAAATATTCCTTTCTCTGTGTTAAGTGAAATGGACATACTGCAGTATATTGATACAGTTGAAAGATACCGTAATATATTATCTTTAGAACATTTAAGGTAAAAGCTCTATTCAATTATAGTAGATAGCAGCCCTGTTATAAACTTTAAATTCTTATTTATAAAACTATAAAAGTTTATTGCTTCACTGGAAGGCAACTGAATTACAAATGCATGTACATCATCAACTCAAGTGCATTATCAAGTTAAGTACATTGCAGTTTGGCTCAGTCAGACTTCTGCAGCACAGTGGTAATGGATGCTCTTTATCACTAACCATGTGAAAAGGCTAACATAAGAACGCTTGAAGAGTTCACAAAAATGGCTTGGGGAACACATTTTAGCACTGCAAAATGGAATAAGGGATCGTCATATAACATCAACTTCACACTCACCCACACAGTTACACATCTGCACACATGTAGATTGCATTATGTACCAGGCCCTGCCACAGAAACCTATGTAATTTATATGCCAATAAATCTATCCCCTTCCTGAAAACTAAAACTGAAGTCTTAAGGGTGGCACAAAAGAAAAGGTTTCCTTTAAAAGAAGAAAAGGAACAACCCCCAGCTCTATCTTAAATCTGTCACAGCAACACCARTGAGTGCTCGGACTCTTTCTTGGGAGGGTTATGCTGTTGGGACTGAGCATTGAGTGGCGCATAGGGCTACCGTGTGTTAGTAAGTGCATTAATATGGAAGTGTGCATCTGTCATATCCCCAGGGAATGTGGGGTTATTTGTGACCGGGGTAGGGATGTTGTTGGTGGTCAGATAGCTAACAGGTGGCAGTAGGACTGATGGATTTGTTGACACCGTCTGAGAGAGAGAAAAAGTCTTTACTCTGCAATTCATTCAATGGCTCAAGAGACCAAGAGACTGTATAGTGACACAGTATTGTAGAGTACAACTTAACTCCATCCTTTCCATTTTTGGCGGTTTTCGGTGCTCAAATCTTAATCTGTTCCACATTTCTGGTTGTTAATAATAATATGTTACTTCTGAATTTAGTCAGCATATGTCTGCTATGTGATAAAAAACGAATATGTCATTATAGTGCCAAATAAGTAAAATGTCACCATATTAACACATAAGTAATATGTCACCATAATTACATATACTGTAACTAATATGTCATGTTTGATGACATATAATAGATAAATGTCACTATGTCACTGACTGATAACTATTATGTCAGCTTAGATGACATATACAATGCATTCATGAAAGATTAGAGACCTCTTGACTTTTTCCACATTTTGTTACGTTACAGCCTTATTCTACAATGGATTAAATATTTTTTTTCCCTCATCAATCGACACACAATACCCCATAATTACAAGCAAAAACTGGTTTTTAGAATTTTTTGCAAATTTATACAAAATCAAAAACTTAAATATTACATTTACATAACTATTCAGACCCTTTACTGAGAACTTTGTTGAAGCACCTTTGGCAGCAATTACAGCCTTGAGTCTGCTTTGGTATGACGCTACAAGCTTGGCACACCTGTATTTGAGTTTGTCCCATTCTTCTCTGCAGATCCCCTCAAGCTCTGTCAGGTTGGATGGGGAGCACTGCAGCACAGCTATTTACAGGTCTCTCCAGAGATGTTCGATCGGGTTCAAGTACGGGCTCTGGCTGGGCCACTCAAGGACTTTCAGAGATTTGTCCCGAAGCCACTCTGGCATTTTCTTGGCTGTGTGCTGTTGTCCTGTAGGAAGGTGAATCTTCGCCCCAGTCAGAGGTCCTGAGCGGTCTGGAGCAGGTTTTCATCAAGGATCTCTCTGTACTTTGCTCCGTTCATCTCTGCCTTGATCCTGACTAGTCTCCCAGTCCCTGCCGCTGAAAAACATCCCCTCAGCATGATGCTGCCACCACCATGCTTCACCGTAGGGATGGTGCCAGGTTTCCTCCAGACGTGACGCTTGGCATTCAAGCCAAAGAGTTGAATCTTGGTTTCATCAGACCAGAGAATCTTGTTTCTCATGGTCTGAGAGTCTTTATGTGTCTTTTGGCAAAGTCCAAGCGGGCTGTCATGTATCTTTTACTGAGGAGTGGCTTCTGTCTGGCCACTCTACCATAAAGGCCTGATTGGTGGAGTGCTGCAGAGATGGTTGTCAATCTGGAAGGTTCTCCCATCTCCACAGAGGAACTCTGTCAGAGTGACCATCAGGGTCTTGGTCACCTCCCTGACCAAGGTCCTTCTCCCCCGATTGTTCAGTTTGGCCGGGTGGCCAGCTCTAGGAAGAGTCTTGGTGGTTTCAAACTTCTTCCAATTTTTTTTTTTGGTACCCTTCCCCAAAGCTGTGCCCCGACACAATCCTGTCTCCTAACTCTACGGACAATTCCGTTGACCTCATGGCTTGGTTTTTTCTCTGACATGCACTGTCAACTGTGGGAGCTTATATAGACGGATGTGTGCCTTTCCAAATCATGTCCAATCAATTGAATTTACCACAAGTGAACTCCAATCAATTTATAGAAACATCTCAAGGATTATCAATGGAAACAGGATGCACCTGAGCTCATTTTTGAGTCTCATAGCAAAGGCTCTGAATACTTATGTAAATAKGTTTTTTTGTTTTAAAAATGTGCAAACATTTCAAAAATCCTGTTTTCTCTTTGCCATTATGGGGTATTGTGTGTAGATTCATGAGAAAATAGTTTTTTTAATACATTTTAGAATAAGGCTGTAACGTATCAAAATACGAATACTTTCCGAATGCACTATATACATTTTTTTTTGTCAGGATTTGGGAAATTCTTCTGCGACCCGATTTTCATGTCAGGGACCCCTAGTTTGGGAACCACTGACTTAGGGTTTCGAAGAATGATCAACAGTTAGGAGTGTTTGATTCTTAACGGATCACATTTCCTCAAATTAAGTCATTAGAGGGCCAAAACTGCTATGGGAGCTGCTGATGAGGGTCACACCTGACAGGAAGGCCTAAGGATGTTGACACAGGAACAGGACCTTTGGCTTAAATCAGTTTTACTGTAACAATGGTATGTCAATGTAGGTTCCTACTATTGATTACTGTGTTGTGCATTGTATAATATATTCTCTTTTTATTAATTATATACTTCGAAATAAGTTAAAGATCTCGACCTTTGAGAAAGAAAATGTATTTAAATATGATGTAATKTTTTCTAATAGGACACTTGAACTCAGAAATAATTGACATTTTGCCAAACTGTTTAAGAAGTAAGAGAAAACAACATGTGGTATGTTCACAGGAATAACAACTGTGTGTTTGGATTGCATCAGGCATTAAATATGTAATTATAGTATCTCTGTAACTTCCTGAAATTCATCTGATGTCGAAACAAAGAGGCAGATGTGAATTCCTAGGCAATTATGTTAATCTGTACTAGCAACACATACTGTTTACAGTACTTTATTACATTTAGCTCTTATCCAGAGCGACTTTCAGGAGCAATTAGGGTTCTGTACCTTGGTCAAGGGGCACAAAACAGATTTTTCAACTAGTCGGCTCGGAGATTTGAACCTGCAACCTTTCAGTTACTGGCCCAACGCTCTTAACTGCTAGGCTATCTGTCACCCTATTAAATAGTAGTATGTTCAACTGAAAAGTAACAAAATATTCACATAACTTTCATGCGTTTGACTGTTTAGGGTACAAGGAGTTTGTCAGCAATGGTGGATCTTTGAAAAATATCCACTTGAGATAAATATCTCTGTTACATATATTACACTTGTCTCTATGAAGAAGAAAACATATTTTGGATGAAGCATTAGCCTGGCTTATATACAGTGGGGAGAACAAGTATTTGATACACTGCCGATTTTGCAGGTTTTCCTACTTACAAAGCATGTAGAGGTCTGTAATTTTTATCATAGGTACACTTCAACTATGAGAGACGGAATCTAAAACAAAAATCCAGAAAATCACATTGTATGATTTTTAAGTAATTAATTTGCATTTTATTGCATGACATAAGTATTTGATACATCAGAAAAGCAGAACTTAATATTTGCTACAGAACACCTTTGTTTGCAATTACAGAGATCATACGTTTCCTGTAGTTCTTGACTAGGTTTGCACACACTGCAGCAGGGATTTTGCCCACTCCTCCCTACAGATCTTCTCCAGATCCTTCAGGTTTCGGGGCTGTCGCTGGGCAATACGGACTTTCAGCTCCCTCCAAAGATTTTTTATTGGGTTCAGGTCTGGAGACTGGCTAGGCCACTCCAGGACCTTGAGATGCTTCTTACGGAGCCACTCCTTAGTTGCCATGGCTGTGTGCTTCGTGTCGTTGTCATGCTGGAAGACCCAGCACGACCCATCTTCAATGCTCTTACTGAGGGAAGGATCTCGCGATACATGGCCCCATCCATCCTCCCCTCAATACGGTGCAGTCGTCCTGTCCCCTTTGCAGAAAAGCATCCCCAAAGAATGATGTTTCCACCTCCATGCTTCACGGTTGGGATGGTGTTCTTGGGGTTGTACTCATACTTCTTCTCCTCCAAACACGGCGAGTGGAGTTAGACCAAAAAGCTCTATTTTTGTCTCATCAGACCACATGACCTTCTCCCATTCCTCCTCTGGATCATCTAGATGGTCATTGGCAAACTTCAGACGGGCCTGGACATGCACTGGCTTAAGCAGGGGGACCTTGCGTGCGCTGCAGGATTTTAATCCATGACGGCGTAGTGTGTTACTAATGGTTTTCTTTGAGGCTGTGGTCCCAGCTCTCTCAGGTCATTGACCAGCTCCTGCCGTGTAGTTCTGGGCTGATCCCTCACCTTCCTCATGATCATTGATGCCCCACGAGGTGAAATCTTGCATGGAGCCCCAGACCGAGGGTGATTGACCGTCATCTTGAACTTCTTCCATTTTCTAATAATTGCGCCAACAGTTGTTTCCTTCTCACCAAGCTGCTTGCCTATTGTCCTGTAGCCCATCCAGCCTTGTTCAGGTCTACAACTTTATCCCTGATGTCCTTACACAGTCTCTGGTCTTGGCCATTGTGGAGAGGTTGGAATCTGTTTGATTGTGTGTGGACAGGTGTCTTTTATACAGGTAACGAGTTCAAACAGGTGCAGTTAATACAGGTAATGAGTGGAGAACAGGAGGGCTTCTTAAAGAAAAAACTAACAGGTCTGTGAGAGCCGGAATTTTACTGGTTGGTAGGTGATCAAATACTTATGTCATGCAATAAAAATGCAAATTAAATTATTAAAAATCATACAAATTGTGATTTTCTGGATTTTTGTTTTAGATTCCGTCTCTCACAGTTGAAGTGTACCTATGATAAAAATTACAGACCTCTACATGCTTTGTAAGTAGGAAAACCTGCAAAATCGGCAGTGTATCAAATACTTGTTCTCCCCACTGTATGTACTTAATAATTATCTTGGCTTCTCATTGAATTTCTTTGCCAGAAATGTGGATTTATCCTCTAAACTATGTATTCCCAAACTGGGGTARGKGCAATGCCGTCGGGGATACGCCAAATAAAAATGTGATTCACATTTTCAAACAGTTCATTTATATTTTACAACTGGGCTATACATTTGGGTGAGTTTTGTTTCTCGCCTGAATAGCCTCGTTTCACTGCCCAAAATAAAATTAAACCATCTAGTGTTCAGCGAAATAACCACACYATGTCAAATACAGGTAGTCTAGTCAATTAATTAACATTCTGTTTGCTCGAAAATTGCTAAATGTTTTAAAAAAGTAAGGCCCGGATCCATAGAGACACATACCAGCTCTACTGATAGTACTGCTACTACCAGCAGTACTACACCTGCACCTGTCGATGACACAAGTTGTTCTGCTTCCACGAGCACATCCAATGCTTGCATCAGTAATTCTACATTTGTTGTAAGTCCAGCTAGCATGGAAACTGACAGTTGTGAATCTGATGCAGCCGAAGAGCTACTGCCCCCTTACCCGGGAAAGCACCGAACAAGAGAGGCGCAAATAGAGGCGCAAATATGATGAGAACTACATTGATTTGGGGTTCACTTATTTTGGGAGTAGTGCCTTTCCTCAGCCACAGTGTGTTATATGTGTAAAAGTACTATCTCACAACTCGATGAAACCTTCACTCTTGCGCAGACATTGAGAAACAAAACATGCCAATTTAAAAAATAAGCCACAGGAGTTTTTGGAGCGAGAATTAAGACGACTTTCGAGTAGTAAGACATGTATAAAAGCAACAGATACCATTAATAYGAATGGGCTCGAAGCGTCTTATATGGTGAGCTACCGAGTGGRTAGGACAGGCAAGCCCCATACTATTGTGGAGGACTTKATTTTTCCTGCTGCCGCGGATATGTCTGGGACAATGCTGGGGGATATGGTCAAAAAAACTATACAGACAATGCTTTCATCAAGCAACACTGTTTCACGACACATCAGTGACATGGCAGGAGATGTTTTGAAATAATTACTGCTTCGCATACAAGCCAGTGCATTCTATGCGTTACAGCTGGATGAGTCAACAAATGTGGCGGGCCTGGCACAGCTCCTGGTATATATCCGTTACGTTTATGGGGGGTCAATTAAGGAAGACGTCCTCTTCTGCAAACTACTGGAAAGCAGGACAACAGGAGAGGATATTTTTAAAGTACTGGAAAGCTTTGTGACATCAAATGGACTTTGGTGGTCAAGATGTGTTGGTATCTGTACTGATGGCGCAAAATCCATGACAGGGAGACATAGTGGAGTGGTAACATGCGTGCAAGCAGTTGCTCCCGACACCACTTGGGTACACTGCAGCATCCACCGAGAGGCTCTTGCTGCCAAGGGAATGTGTGACAGTTTGAAAGACATTTTGGACACTACAGTGAAAATGGTTAACTTTGTTAAAGCAAGGCCCCTGAACTCTCAAGTATTTTTTGCACCATGCAATGATATGGGCAGCGACCATGTAACACTTTTACAACATACAGAAGTACACTGGTTATCAAGGGGCAAAGTATTGACACGTTTTTTTYAAATGAGAGATGAGCTTAAAGTTTTCTTTACTGACCATAATTTTCACTTGTCTGACCGATGCGTGATGACGAGTTTCTCACATGACTGGCCTATCAGGGTGATGTTTTTTCTCTCCTGAATGATCAGAATCTAGGATTATAGGGACTCTCCGCAACTATATTCAATGTGCGGGACAAAATTGAGGCCATGATTAAGAAGTTGGAGCTCTTTTCTGTCTGCATTAACAAGGACAACACACAGGTCTTTCCATCATTGTATGATTTTTTGTGTGCAAATGAACTCAAGCTTACGGACCATGTCAAATGTGATATAGTGAAGCACCTGAGTGAGCTGGGTACGCAATTACGCAGGTACTTTGTCGAAACGGACGACACAAACAACTGGATTCGTTATCCCTTTCATGCCCTGCCCCCAGTCCACTCACCGATATCTGAACAAGAGAGCCTCATCGAAATTGCAACAAGCTGTTCTGTGAAAATTTTATTTAATCAGAAGCCACTGCCAGATTTCTGGATAGGGCTGCGCTCAGAGTATCCTGCCTTGGCAAATCGAGCTGTTAAGACACTGATGCCCTTTGCAACCACGTTCCAATGTGAGAGTTGATTCTCAGCCCTCACTAGCATGAAAACTAAATACAGGCACAGACTGTGTGTGGGAAATTATTTAGAACTGAGACTCTCGCCAATACAACCCAACATTGCAGAGTTCTGTGCATTCCTTTAAGCATACCCTTCTCATTATGAGTTTTTACCATTTTTTGATGAACAAATACAGTTTTATATGTAAGATGGCTAAATAAAGAGCAAAATTATTTATTATTATTATATTATTATTTATGCCCTGGTCCTATAAGAGCACTTTGTCACTTCCCATGAGCCTGGTTGTGACAAAAACTCACACTCATTCTTATGTTTAATAAATGTATCGTATAGTGTGTATGTGGCAGGCTTACAATGATGGTGCAAAAAACAACATTTGAGAGTGTACTGACCCTGGTGCTAGAGGGGGTATGCAGCTGGAGTTTGAATGTTTGAAGGGGTACAGGACTATAAAAAGTTTGGGAACCACTGCTCTAAACCAAGTCTGGTGTGACTACTTCAGAGCCAACATTGACCAAGAGGTCTTTGTACCTGGCCCTTAGAGAGTAATTTGGTAAACAAAGAATGTATTTCAGCAAACGTATAGCTATGTAAGTCAGGTTTGTGAGGACAGAGGTGTGCAGATTGGGGATTTTCGTAACTGTTGTAGGGTTCAACCAAACAGTCAGCAATTCCTCAGGCTAGAGACAATGTCAAAGAAATAATGTTCTCTGGTTTGGCACTGTAATTATTTGGATCCAGGAGGACCTTTACTTTGGCCCAATTCCTACCCTCTAACATTTCATTAGCAAAAAGRGGGAGTCATGTACTCATGTTCTTCAAACGAGCAGTGGGGAATTCCTCAATGTAAGTAATGCTACCATCGCAGATGTATTACAGGTGTGCCATAATGTGTGACAACAGCTCCAACTACAGTAAACTGAATCCAATAGGCCGTTTATACACATGTGTTCGTCAACGTTTTCCCTTTGGACACACTGGATCTCTCTGACATGAACTTTCCAATAGACCTAGCTTCAACCCAAGGGAAACAGTTTATTATAACTTCTAAAACATATAATAATAGTACAAGGAAACCTCAGATTCCTGCCTGGGACCTTAAAGGGAATGTTGGAGGAATTTTACAGCACTGTTAAAGGTAAAGGTTCTAGTTTTCCTGCAAACGGAAGAAGAAATGATCTTGCCTGGCTTACAATGCAGTGAATTCAAGTATTTTAACAAGTGACTACTTATACGAGAGTTCAGCTGTTCCATAAGATGTCCCTCTCAGTCGGCAGAGTTGCTGCACGTGAATGTTAGAGTCCCGGGAAAGGGGAAGAGTATTGGGAGCCTTCAATAGGGTATTGAACTCTGAGGTGGGCGACTTCTCTATACGATCATTTCAGATTTAATTGTGGTGGATACGGCTGTTGAATTATGGCCTTTTCGGACGGCAGACTGACAGCATGACAGTTTCATAGGGAGAGAGAGGATGTTAAAATGGAATCCTGGCCAAAGGATCATCTGCAAGGAGTCTCTTGAAATCGCTTTGGAATCGTTACTTATAGCACCATAGTCCTGATCTCTTTTAGATCGACATACCAAACCTACTACCAATGGCGTATGTTACTTGTGTTTGAGAGATGCTTTACACTTTTCTTTTTAAATTGTCTATTTTTTTCGCTTTTTACATACAATGTAAAGTAGGGAGTATTGATGTATGTTATGTTGATGAGTTAATGATACCAGTGACAAAATAATTTTTTAAGTACCTGTTTAAGTTTTCTCAGGTGTCAGTTTCTTGTGTTATTTTTGGGATGCAGCCTTATCGTGCCTTGTTGTTAGAGCCATAACGGAGACACACTGTATGTCAAAACTAAGTGGCATAAGTATAATGTCACCTAAAGTGACAAGATGTCACGCCCTGACCTTAGTTATCTATGTTTTCTTTATTATTTTGGTTAGGTCAGGGTGTGACTAGGGTGGGTATGCTAGTTTTGCATTGTCTAGGGGTTTTGTAAGTCTAGGGTACGTAGGTCTAGGTGATGTGTAGGTTTATGATGGCCTGATATGGTTCCCAATCAGAGGCAGCTGTTTATCGTTGTCTCTGATTGGGGATCATATTTAGGTAGCCATTTTCCCTTTTGTGTTCGGGGTTCTTGCTATGTGTGTTGCCTGTTCAGCACTCATTTGTATAGCGTCATGTTTTTGTTTTGTTTTATTTTGTTAGTTTTTGTTCAGTGTTCTATCTTATTATAAAGAAGAATGTACGCATACCACGCTGCGCCTTGGTGCTCCACCTTTTGACGGCTGAGACACAAGAACCCACAACAAAAGGACCAAGCAGCGTGAAAAGGAGGAGCAGCGTTTTTATGGAGAAATGGACATGGGAGGAGATACTGGATGGAGAGGACCCTGGACGCAGGCGGGGGAGTATCGCCGTCCAAAATAAGAAATAGAGGCAGCAAAAGCTGAACGGCGATATTATGAAGAGAAATACAAACAAGGCAAGCACGAGAGGGCAGCCCCAATAAAAAATAAATTTGGGGGCACACGAGGAGATTGGCTGAGTCAGGTTGGAGACATGAGCCAACTCTCGTGCTTACGCTGTGGGAGCGTGTGACTGGTCAGGCACCGTGTTATGCAGAAAATGCGCACGGTGTCTCCAGTTCGCATTCATAGCCCGGTGCCTCTATTCCAGCTCCTCGCATTTGCCGGGCTAGATGGGCATCCAGCCAGGACGCATTGAGCCAGCTCTATGTTCCAGATCTCCAATGCGTCTCCACGGCCCAATGTATCCTGTGCCTCTCCCCCCGCACTCGCCTGAGGTGCGTGTCCCCAGCCCGGTACCACCAGTGCTGGCACCAACACCAGGCCTCCAGTGCGCTTCCCCAGTCCAGTACGGCCTGTGCCTCTTCCCGGCACTCGCCCTGAGGTGCGTGTCCTCAGCCCGGTACAACCAGTTCCGGCACCACGCATCAGGCCTCCAGTGCGCTTCCACAGTCAGTACGGCCTGTGCCTCTTCCCCGCACTCGCCTGAGGTGCGTGTCCTCACCCGGTACCACCAGTTCCGGCACCACGCATCAGGCTTCCAGTGCGCTTCCATAGTCCAGAGCTTCCGGCGACAGTACCCAGTCCAGAGCTTCCGGCGACCAGTATCCAGTCCAGAGCTTCTGGCGACAGTACCCAGTCCAGAGCTTCCGGCGACGTTTCACATTTCCGGAACCTCCAACACGGGCCACAGTCCGGAACCTCACGACGGGCCACAGTCCGGAACCTCCTTTGACGGGCCACAGTCCGGAACCTCCTACGACGGGCCACAGTCCGAAACCTCCTACGACGGGCCACAGTCCGAACTCCTACGACGGGCCACAGTCCGGAACCTCCAACGACGGGCCACAGTCCGGAACCTCCTTTGACGGGCCACGTCCGGAACCTCCTACGACGGCCACTAGTCCGGAAACCTCCTACGACGGGCCACAGTCCGAACCTCCTACGACGGGCCACAGTCCGAACCTCCAACGACGGGCCAGTCCGGAACCTCCAACGACGGGCCACAGTCCGGAACCTCCTACGACGGCCACAGTCCGAACCTCCTACGACGGGCCACAGTCCGAAACCTCCTACGACGGGCCACAGTCCGAACCTCCACGACGGGCCACAGTCGGAACTCCAGGCGGCCCAGTCCGGAGCCTCCAGCGACGATCCCCAGTCCGGGGGCCTCCAGCGACGATCCCAGTCCGGAGCCTCCAGCGGCGATCCCCAGTCCGGAGCCTCCAGCGACGATCCCCAGTCCTGGCCTCCAGCGACGTTCCCCGGCCGGGGCCTCCAGCGACGGTCCCCGGCCCGGGGTCTCCAGCGAGGGTCCCCGGTCCGGGGCCTCCGGCGATGATCCGCAGTCCAGAGCCTCCGGAGATGATCCACGGTCCGGATCTAAAAGGCGGAGAGATCAGTGTAAAGAGGGGGGGCGGCGTCCAGAACCAGAGCCGCCACCGAGGGTAGATGCCCACCCGGACCCTCCCTATAAGTCACGGTTTGCGGTCGGGAGTCCGCACCTTTGGGGGGGGGGTACTGTCACGCCCTACCTTAGTTATCTATGTTTTTCTTTATTATTTGGTTAGGTCAGGGTGTGACTAGGGTGGGTATGCTAGTTTTGTATTGTCTAGGGGTTTTGTAAGTCTAGGGTACGTAGGTCTAGGTGATGTGTAGGTTTATGGTGGCCTGATATGGTTCCCAATCAGAGGCAGCTGTTTATCGTTGTCTCTGATTGGGGATCATATTTAGGTAGCCATTTTCCCTTTTGTGTTGTGTGTGTTGTTAGTGTAGTTGCCTGTTCAGCACTCATTTGTATAGCTTCACGGTTAATTTTGTTATTTGGTTAGTTTTGTTCAGTGTTCATTCTTATTAATAAAGAAGAATGTACGTATACCACGCTGCGCCTTGGTCTCCACTTTTTGACGGCCGAGACACAAGACTACTAAGGTTAAAAAAGTCAACTTCTGACATATTTCTAATGAGATAGGTCTGGTGTCAGGGAATGCCAACAGGCAGCGTACTGCATAACCTTACCTGGATAAGCAGAGGTTTAGTTCAACTGTTTCTGGCATGCATTTTGGACCACTATACCATCACTTGCACCCATGAAAAAATACAGTTGAAGTTGGAAGTTTACATACACCTTAGCCAAATACATTTAAACTCAGTTTTTTCACAATTCCTGACATTTAATCCTAGTAAAAAATCCCTGTCTTAGGTCAGTTAGGATCATCACCACTTTATTTTAAGAAAGTGAAGTGTCAGAAAAATAGAGGAGAGAATATTATTTCAGCTTTTATTTCTTTCATCACATTCATCACGTTTGTCAGAAGTTTACATACAGTCAATTAGTATTTGGTAGCATTGCCTTTAATGGTTTAACTTGAGTCAAACGTTTCGGTAGCCTTCCACAAGCTTCCCACAATAAGATGGGTGAATTTTGGCCCATTCTCCTGACACAGCTGGTGTATCTGAGTCAGGTTTGTGATGGCCACTCCAATACCTTGACTTGGTTGTCCTTAAGCCATTTTGCCAACTTTGGAAGTATGCTTGGGTCATTGTCTATTTGGAAGACCCATTTGCGACCAAGCTTTAACTTCCTGACTGATGTCTTGAGATGTCGCTTCAGTACATCCACATAATTTTCCTTCCTCATGATGCCATCTATTTTGTGAAGTGCACCAGTCCTCCTGCAGCAAAGCACCCCCACAACATGATGCTGCCACCCCATGCTTCATGGTTGGGAATGGTGTTCTTTGGCTTGCAAGCCTCCTCCTGTTTCCTCCAAACATAACAATGGTCATTATGGCAAAACAGTTCTATTTTTTTTTCATCAGACCAGAGGACACTCCAAAAAGTACGATCTTTGTCCCCATGTGCAGTTGCAACCATAGTCTGGCTTTTTTATGGCGGTTTTGGAGCAGTGGCTTCTTCCTTGCTGAGAGCCTTTAAGGTTATGTCGATATAGGACTCGCTTTACTGTGGATATAGATATACTTTTGTACCTGTTTCCTCCAGCATCTTCACAAGGTCCTTTGCTGTTCTGGGATTGATTTGCACTTTTCGCACAAAGTACGTTCATCTCTAGGGACAGAACGTGTCTCCTTCGCTGAGAGGTATGACGGCTGCGTGGTCCCATGGTGTTTATACTTGTGTACAATTGTTTGTACAGATGAACGTGGTACCATCAGGCGTTTGGAAATTGCTCCCAAGGATGAACCAGACTTGTGGAGGTCTCCAATTGTTTTTCTGAGGTCTTGGCTGATTTCTTTTAATGTTCCCATGATGTCAAGCAAAGAGGCACTGAGTTTGAAGGTAGACCTTGAAATACATCTACAGGTACACCTTCAATTGACTCAAATTATGTCAATTAGCCTATCAGAAGCTTCTGAAGCCATGACATCATTTTCTAGAATTTTCCAAGCTGTTTAAAGGATAGTCAATTTAGTGTATGTGACCAACTGGAATTGTGATACAGTGAATTTTAAGTGAAATAATCTGTCTGTAAACAATTGTTGGAAAAATGACTTGTGTCATGCACAAAGTAGATGTCCTAACCGACTTGCCAAAACTATAGTTTGTTAACAAGACATTTGTGGAGTGGTTGAAAAACAAGTTTTAATGACTCCAACCTAAGTGTATGTAAACTTCCGACTTCAACTGTACCTTTTGAAACCTTTGCCTCCTGCTGTGTTACTAACATTAAACCATATTTTACTGGATTATTATGGCACACTTATGCCATCCATACTCTGTTGTGGTTAACACTTAAATTCTGTGACAKCCCCAAAAAGTATTATGTTGGAAGAAAACCTTGTATCTCCAAATTTGATATTACTGATTACTGATACAATTACAGCTAAATGTATATTTTAAAATATTTTAAATAATTCACCCCCATTGCTATGGCAAACATAAATTAGTAATAAAAAAACAGCTGTATTGATGCCTAAGGTGTTACCACCAAGTAGTGACTGAGATGAGAACGCCTAAATACAAACAAGGCATCTACAGTGCCTTCCGAAAGTATTCAGACCCCTTGACTTTTTCCACATTTTGTTAGGTTACAGCCTTATTCTAAAATGTATTTTCCCCATCAAACTACATGCAAAACCCCAAAATGACAAAGCAAAAACAGGTTTTTAGAAATTTTAGCAAATGTATTTAAAACTGAAATATTACATTTACATAAGTATTCAGACAGTTTACTCAGTTGTTTGTTGGTGAATCTTCAAGGCCTGAGGCCTGAGGCCAATTTCGATTCTCATATCAAAGGGTCTGAATACTTATGCAAATAATGTATTTCTGTTTTTAATTTGTAATACATTTGCAAACATTTCTACAAACCTGTTTTCGCTTTGTCATTATGGGGTATTGTGTGTAGATTGCTGAGTCTAAATTTTTTAAATCCATTTTAGAATATGGCTGTAACGTAACAAAATGTAGAAAAAGTCAAGGGATCTGAAAACTTTCCGAAGGCAKTGTGTTTAGTATTTAGTTTGACTTTCTGTTGTATTTTCTGTTGTATTTTTTGTTGTATTGTATATTTAAATGTAAAAAAAATAATCTGTTTCCCTTTGACTGTTTGGAGTAGGCAACAATATATTAAAACTGTGCAAGTTGGGAATACTATTGAAAGCACATAAATATTTTATTAATCCCCAAGGGGAAATTGGTTAAAATGGCATTGTATCTAGGACAAGTCAGACCACATGCACAGAGCTGAATACTCTGCCACCTGTTCTTTGTCCTTATTAGTCGCCAGACCAAAGGTTAAGTTCGCTATATCTCTGTACAAACTACTGCTCTGTGTAAATGATCAACCAAAGACTAAATGCAAAACTTGGTCACACTTTACCTTAAATGTACATTAATTAATATGTAACTAAATAGTAAGACAAGTATTTATAACATAGTAGTTAAATGTAATATAGCGAACAGGAAAATGGACCGTAAACATTTTCTCAGAGACAAAAACTAACTTGTCATATAAAAAATAAAAAATAAATTATAAAAAAAACATCAAATTGTTTTCTTTCCAAGATCTACATAGACTTTTCCGGGTTTGCGATTTCTTTACTGCTTGCAGATTAGAGGGGCGTACATAATTTGTATATACACTGCCCTCCCTTTCTRTCTCACTTTCCCTCTRTCTCTCTCTCTCCARCGCATGCCGTGCATTCCTCCATGTTTGCTCATGCAGAGTCCTCCCTGTGGAGCCTGGGTCTGACTTTCCCAAAGCCGATATTAATATCACAGGCCATTGTGATGGAGTTATTTTCATGGAAGTCCCGGAGGAAGTCACGTGGCTATGATTAGTCCCTGGAGAGCCCAGAGTCTCCATTAAGCTCGTTGTTTTAACTCACATAACCATCAATGAAGTGGAAAAGTTGAGGAACTAGCAATCACTGTGGCCGGCTGTTTTTTTGTTGTTGAGCACCTATATTGTTAATGGGCTCAGAACCTTTTTTGAGGGGAATTATTCTTAAGCGGATGCTAGTTTTCAAAATGAACACACGTTTGTGCATTTTACTCTGACCCACTAACATTAAGARTGATAACATTGGGATCTGGTGGTTAACACGCTGTTTAAGCCCAGGGAAAGAAGAAAAAAGTCCAGAAAAAGAACAACATAAGGAAAAGCACAAYGATGCACACACACTCACCAATGACACACAAGGGTGAGTCCCAATGCATCGGCCATCAGGAAGACAACTTGAGTTAAGCTGGAAAAAAGCGCKCCTGAAATACATTTACTCTGTCAGGTTGCTACTTAAACACACATGACTGAAAAAACAGACATTGCCACATGCATGTTTCTTCTCATAATTCTGTAAATTCACCTCTCTTCTTGACCTTAAGGCTTCCATTATCCACTGGGCCACTTCTAAGGAAATGTGCKGTACAGAACTGGGCCAAAGAGTCAGTGGCTGAACAGTTTTCAGATGGACTATTGGTGATCTCCACCATGTCCAAAAAGGCCCACTTCACTATATCCCGCCCTGAGGGAAACTTGGACCCGCTCCTGATCAGCATTTTCGAACTGAGATTACTCTTGATACTTAACTGAATGCTCATTCTCGAGTTTCTGGAAAAGGGTGCGCCAGGAATCCAAGATAACGATTGTCTTTGTAACCAAGAGAATAAAAGATTCGSAGAAAATCCCAAGAAGGATGAGCTTTTTTCCCTTTTTGCGAAATTGAGAAATAAARAAGAAAGAAGGTTTCGACTGTCAATGGACATAACCTACCATGAAATGAATGGGTTTGCAAGCGTAGAGGATGACAAAAGTCTTCAGAGACTGTCTGTTCTTCCACTTTAGGGGTTGATGTAATGACTAGAAAACTCAGGCAGATGTATAAAATATCTACTAAATATTTTGGGGGGGATTACTGACAATATATATCCTTGTTTTTTAACTTTAACTCAGGAAAGTGACATAGGTCGAAGTGAGGTTGTGAAAGAGCTCTGTCGTCCATTAATACTTGAGGAAAAATGAACAGCTGAAATATAGGAACTAGTTGTCCCTGTCAGGCCTACTGGGGGAAACCTCTCACCTCATCTGGACTACTGGGTGAAACCTCTCTCCCCTGTCTGGGCTACTGGGGGAAACCTCTCTCCCCTTTCTGGGCTACTGGGGGAAACCTCTCTCCCCTGTCCGGGCTACTGGGGGATACCTCTCTCCCCTCTCTGAACTACTGGGGGAAACCTCTCTCCCCTGTCTGGGCTACTGGGGGAAATCTCTCTCCCCTGTCTGGGCTACTGGGGGAAACCTCTCTCCCCTGTCTGGGCTACTGGGGAAACCTCTCTCCCCTGTCTGGGCTACTAGGGGAAACCTCTCTCCCCTGTCTGGGCTACTAGGGGAAACCTCTCTCCCCTGTCTGGGCTACTGGGGAAATCCTCTCGTCCCTCTCTGAACTACTGGGGGAAACCTCTCTCCCCTCTCTGGGCTACTGGGGGAAACCTCTCTCCCCTGTCTGGGCTACTGGGGAAATCCTCTCGCCCCTCTCTGAACTACTGGGGAAAAATCCTTCTCGCCCCTCTCTGGACTAACTAGGGGAACCTCTCTCCCTGTCTGGGCTACTGGGGGAAACCTCTCTCCCTCTCTGGGCTACTGGGGGAAACCTTCTCCCTCTCTGGGCTACTAGGGGAAACCTCTCTCCCCTCTCTGGGCTACTAGGGAAACTCTCTCCCCTCTCTGGCTACTAGGGGAACCTCTCTCCTCTCTGGGCTACTAGGGGAAACCTCTCTCCCTGTCTGGCTACTGGGGGAAACCTTCTCCCCTCTTGGGCTACTAGGGGAAACTCTCTCCCCTGTTGGGCTACTAGGGGAAACCTCTCTCCCTGTCTGGCTACTGGGGAAACCTCTTTCCTCTCTGAACTACTAGGGGAAACCTTCTCCCCTCTCTGGGCTACTAGGGGAAACCTCTCTCCTCTCTGGGCTACTTGGGAAACCTCTTCCTGTCTGGGCTACTAGGGAAACTCTCTCCCTCTCTGGGCTACTGGGGGGAAACCTCTGTCCCTGTCTGGGCTACTAGGGGAAACCTCTCTCCCCTCTCTGGGCTACTGGGGGAAACCTCTGTCCCTGTTGTCTATAGGTTCTCTGGGAGGTCTTCACACAGAGGAATACCCAGTGTTGTACTACTGTAACATTTCCCAATTCCAGGGACTGAATCGACTGGCAACAAATCACTGACTTGGAGGATGGTATGTTTTGACCATTACCTGCCATTGAGGCATTGAGGACAGAAAGGTTTTCACTGGACAGGTTGTTCTAATAAAATCAATGGTTGTTTTTTTGGGAAGACCAAGTTGGACATCTCTTTGTGCAAATGGAGGACTTTTCAGTCATCTGTTTTAAACATTCCATTGGCTCACATCTGCATGTCGTCCAAAACTATGTAAGTTCCCATCACTTCCCTTATTAATGTCAGCTCCATGTTGAGCGCTGCACTACACAAACACCCACACACATGTTCATAATACACGCGCAGCAAGACTCAGGCGGGCCCCATTTGACCCGCGTGTTAAACAGACACACATGTAATACACCTTCTATCCCCGTTCGTTCCCCCTGCTTTTCGACCCCCGATAGGGACCCCGGGAAAATTGAAGATCCACATGGAGCCTGTGACACCACCGGTCCTCGCTGTTTTCCCCAATCACCAGGACCAGAGGAGACCGGGGCCGAGCCGGGGTGGGGCTGGGGGTGGGGCCGGGGGTGGGGCCGGCCCTGGAACAGGTGCAGTGAGCCGGACTTCTTTTTCTTTGTTTGCTCCTCAGGAAATCATAAAGCAAATATATTGAGGGAGGACGGTTTTCGGGGTGCCCTGTGAGCAAACTGAGAGGGGAAACGGATCAACGAGCAGCCACCAGGGACAGTAAATCAACAGGCTAAAAGGAGAGCTGAATGTACTGTGGAGGCCCCGGGAGCCCAGCCCAAGGCCAGGGCCTCTGTCAGTCAGGGCCTGGTGTTAATGTCAAAGCCAGCTGGGGCTGGCAGCGCGCGCCTATAAGGAAATGATTGAGCTGTCTGTGTCAATCGCCAGTGCTCCACTAGAGGCCATCGTGTCACAAGGAAGGAGCATGCAGCATTTGGGGGAAAACATTTATGTAACAGTATTTTCTCTGAAAGTTCCCTTTTTTAATGTACCAGATTTCACTGACCATTTTATTTCAAGACACCACAAAACCTTTTTGTCATCAGACTTTTATGGCATTGATATGAATAAATGACTTTTACGGTTGTTTGTAACATTGAAAACCCAACATTGTTTTTACACTGCTGTTACTCGCTGTTATTATCTATGCATAGTCACTTTACAAATTACCTCGACTAACCTGTACCCCCTCACATTGACTCAGTACCGGTACCCCCTGTATATAGCCTCGTTATTGTTATTTTATTGTTATTTTTTATTTTTTACTTTAGTTTATTTAGTAAATATTTTCTTAACTCTATTTCTTGAACTGCATTGTTGGTTAAGGGCTTGTAAGTAAGCATTTCACGGTAAGGTCTACACGTGTTGGATTTGGCGCATGTGACAAATAACATTTGATTTGATTTGGATAGCAAGATATACAGTGTACCTTCATTCAAGATATACAGTGTACCTTCATTCAAGATATACAATGTACCTTCATTCAAGATGTACAGTGTACCTTCATTCAAGATACGCAATGTACCTTCATTCAAGATGTACAGTGTACCTACATTCAAGATGGATAGTGTACCTTCAATCAAGATATACAGTGTACCTTCATTCAAGATATACAGTGTACCTTCATTCAAGATACACAATGTACCTTCATTCAAGATATACAGTGTACCTTCATTCAA
>NC_036868.1:4314654-4336551 GCF_002910315.2 Salvelinus sp. IW2-2015 | reverse complement strand
TGTACCTTCATTCAAGATATACAATGTACCTTCATTCAAGATATACAGTGTACCTTCATTCAAAGCATTCCCCAGGAAGCGAATGCTACAAGGTGCGGAGGCTGTTCCACTGGCTCTTCAGAGTAATGCGACATCACTAATCAATTGGTTGTGCCTGTGCGAGCTCAAGTGAGATATCCCTGTCCCTCTGTGCAATGCCTGAGCACACACAAATTTCTCGCCGGCTCAAAATACAGCCCTATCTGCTACCGCACTTGATTTCAATCGTAGTCAATCAGTACCATATGCGGTTCCCTGCATGCCTGCCCACTCTCTCATCCCCACGAACCCCACCAGCACCACCATGCTCAGTGCCACACACATTCTCCCTCCCTGCCCGGAGTTCCTTTTTTTCTTCTTTTCCTAGTTTACAAATTAGCACAGCTGACGTTTACTGCTACTTCAAAAGGGGGCCAGCTTGGCCAGTAGAAGTGGGACCCACTTGATTACACACTGCAAGTCCTGTGAATGGACCATTATCATGGTCTGTAATAGTCACAAGCTGGTCTGGCCCAATGTTTCTGATTGAGCATTTCAACACATCATATAGGGAAACAGCTGTAGTACAAATTAGCCCTTTCGCTGTGACGTTGACGAATGTGCTGCTTGGGTTGCTTAAAAGCCCTGTAGAGTTTCCAGAGCCCACACTCCCCACATCGCCTCTTCACCCCCGCATTCTCCATTCCACTAGCACCTCCTTCCCCATTCCTACACTTGTTATTCCAGATAATGATCTTACAAAGATTTGAAATATTGAAAGATTTTGGTTATGTTTCCAAACCAAGGACTGGACTAGCCTACCTGATTAAATAAAAATAAAATAAAAAGCGTAAGCTGACACGTCGAAATTGATGACATGACATGACGTGACATGACAACGGGTCATTGTCTTTAGTTATGTGGCTTACCGTGTTAAATGGAGAAGTACAGTGTGAGAGTGTGTATGATAATACATAGAAAGTATGACATGTTGCCAGTCGGAATGTCACCTCAGTCATTTGAGAAGTCAGTTCCAATCCACACAGTGTGGTCAGAGGGAAAGTTATGACGGACACAGTTTCAGTTGTTTAGACATGGAAAACCTCCCTTACTGTTAAGGTGTTGCAAATGAAAACGAAGATGAGCGTTTCCAGAGAGAACTGAAACTTTTTTGGGGTGCAACCTCTGGGGGTAGCTGGATATAAATATATGTTCTGAGGTTCAAGTAACAGGACAATAAAAGCTACTTCTTCAATTTGATCTGTGCTTCAAATGGAGAAAAAAACTCTACACAAAAAACATGCCACCAAAGATATCATCATATCATTCTCTGAAATCATTGCAGTGTCATGATACATTCAAAGTTATGCCTCTTTATTTTAAGACATATCTCATGAAAAATGTCAAAATGTTGACATTTAATCATTGTAGTTATATAGTGACATATAACTAATACTGTACGTCAGTATACGTGACATATAACTGCAAATGCATATGCCACTATTTTTACATATTCTAATGAGACCATGTTGTTATTCTAGCTCCCTCAAACTCAACTCTGGACCTTGAAGCCAGTTGCACTGCTTGTTTTAATTGTTCCCCTCTAATCAGGGACTGATTTAGACCTGGCACACCAGGTGGGTGCAATTAATGATCAGGTATAACAGAAAACCAGCAGGCTCTGGACATCAGAGGGTCAGAGCTGAATAACCCTGTAAATCTAGCTATTTGGTGAGGTTTTAGCTTGTTGTGGAGAAAATACACACTGTCCCTTTGCTCAAAGTAAAAGTCAGCGAAACCACAGTGACTTTTCCAGTTTTATTCAGAAAACGATATTAATACCACAGCAGCATCTTTACTTCCTTATTCTGATAATGACACATTGTCACTACTTCCTGTTCTGTTGTCATGGTGCTCAGTATTACACTTTAGTCTAATCAATACAAAGACAATAATAATTTACTGATAAACACAAAGATAAACATACAAATAGTGGGCTTAACTGACCACAACATTCCTTATACATCACGCAATAGTCTCAAAAATACAGTTTATGAAATAATGCCCCACCCTATGGGTCGATTTCTTTAAATGCAACTTATGTTTGATGAATGATCTGTAAATTCAACAGCTAAGATTCGTGTTGTCTGCTCCAACTCAGGTCTGCTGACCTAAAATGAGAACGTCATAATAAATAAGGAGACCACATGGAATAAAGTTTTTAAACTCACAGAAGCTGGGGGATTTTGATGTTGTAGATTTAGCCTGACCAGGCCTCTGAAGTATAGCCAAACTAGTCTGCTCCAGTCTTTTGATGGGAAACATCCATACTCACATAGGCAAATGAAGGGCGAGGCTCAATGTTATTCTCCAGCCCTTTAACTATGAAGTGGTGAAGGCAAGTTAAATATCTACCCTTAAATTTGACTCAGTAGTATTGGCTGAACATTGGCAGGGTGTACCTTTGTCCTGAATGCCTAGCCCTTTACGCCGCAGAAATCCTGATGCTCCAAACCAATCGCACCACTTGGGATTATTATTAATACGGTTGCACATATGTTCACGGGCCATATACCCTGGCCTTCATTCTCCTCTTACTGTTTTATATATTTTTTGGTGCCATACATGAGAGTAAGAGGGGTCACCTCTGGTTGTTGTTTTAGAATCAGACCCCTGGAAAGTATAAAACTGTCTATGTCTTTGTACAAATATAAGGCTCGGGGTATGAACAACTCAGCACATTTTCTGGGTTAGCAACCAAAAGAGGCAGCTATGCAGCATTGTTACTGTGTCACAATGGCCACGATTACCGTGACAAGGCCTGGGATGTGTCAAATTTCTTAACACTGGGGTTGACAAACTGTTTGGGGGTAGATTATATACTTTTTCAAAGAAACCAAGGTCTTGGAACAATTTGGGCAGACTCTAAACTGCATATTTCATCCAAATTTCTGCCAAGAGGGTAACAAAATCTCACATCCCACTGGCAAAATTAACGTTTATGAGTGTTTTTTGAAAGGGCTCTAGCTACCTCAGACCTGAGCTTTTTAAAATTATGCTTGGGCTACCAGTGCCTGTGAAAGGATTTCAAAGTATTAAAGAAAACATTATTTTCTACTGCCCATACTGAGAATAAGAGCAATTTCCCCTCAACAAGTCATTTCATTTATGAGAATGAAGGAAAAGCCCTCGCTTCTAAACTTTTAGTTCATCAAACACAATGTAGTTTCTTCACRTCTGTGATTTTTRTTTTTTTTTTGCAATATAGTACAGTAGTGATTTGCACAGAGAGAGAAATTGGAAGTAAAACAATGAGATTATAAACACGGCATCCATATTATTGTCTTTATGTCCGTTTCCACTGACTTAATGACAGTAAAAGTATGGGTGTTTTTGAGATTTGGGGGATTAAGTGTAATGGGTTTGATGTAACCTTTGGCTTGCTGTTCTGCTGGTTTGGACAAAAATAATATAATCCCCCCCATCCTTTCATATTTATTTTAAAAAGCAGATTTTTTTAATACAGTGTGAAATATCAAGATAGAGGACCCACCCATATACACATACCCATGTGGGTTTTGAGATGTGCCTACTGTACATGATAGGTCCGGTCTATATTCCCTTTGAACTCATGATATCTTCAGTCTAACATACTATGAAGTGATTTCATTTTCTCATTGTGCCAATCTGGTTGGGGAGCTTATACCCCTTTCACACTATCGTTCTGACTCGGACCGTACAGTGATGGCTCAGATATTTTATTTTCACATTGTCCTTTTCAGCATGGTTCCAGCCACTACGGTGGATGCTTAACCAGGCCAGCGCAGTACAGCTTGGTTAGGCTCAGCCCAGGTCGGCTCAGTAGTGTGAAAAGCCTTTTTTTGGTGTCTCCTGACCCCACTACAAAAGCAGGTACTGGCCCTAGCCTTGCTGCTAGGGGTTAAAGCCAGAGAAAGCCCTTCACTCYGGGAGATGAAATGTTGCGTGGACGTGAATGAATATGTGTGTACTGCTACACCCAGAGAGAGGATATGGGAGCCCTTTATCACCTTCCCGAGCTGTTGAAGAAAAATAATGCCCCCTCTGTTATCCTCATCACCGACACAGCGAGCAACGTCTGAGGGGATATCCTGCTGGGGAACCGAACACATTTATCCTGCTCCGTGGTGGTTTTGGTGACACAAGATTTACAAAATGTTCCACCCGCCTCCACTTACCTCTACAATATTCCAAATATAGAGTAATGGGCCTTAGTTCCTCTGTTATTTCAGAAAACGGGATTGTCCGAACGATGCCAACTTCAGTGAAATGAAAACCTGAGGACCAATAGCGGTGGGGCGTCCTCATCACCCTCGGCAACCAGGACTTTGGGATAACTGACACATATCAATCTCATGGAGAGGGTTAGGATTCTTCATGAATGGTTGGGAAATGATTTCACTTCAGGATGGTTTATGTTAGTAAGACCGGCTAACATTGCTTGAGTTTTTTTTTCTATGCACCTAAGGTATTTTCAACCATAGTCTTGTGTTATAGAATATAAAACAATTAACTAACTCAAAATGTGTGAAATTACGAATAAATATGTTGAACATGCAGTATTTGAACTGCAATAGCAGACCATGATTTTCACTGTATTCACAGGGTTGCAAAAAAGAGGGTGGAGATTACTCAGCGTCCAATTCATGACTTAAGCAAAGGTTTCAAACCACGGTGAAACAATTCTGTGGGCTGGGTAAGGAGGAACCACTATGTAGTTCAAGTAATTCAAAACATCCACTCACCATAATGCACTGTGTGGTTTTGGATTTCTGGAAAACTTAAATACTTAAAACAATCAGAGCAAAAAAACAAGTCTCCCTCTATGTCAATAAACACTTTCACTGACCAAAATAAATGTTACATCTATTTTTTATGCATTTCTGAAATGTGTTTAGGGTCAAAAGGCTGCTTGCTGTTTYTATTTGTATGAGCAAACATCATAATCCGATCATCCCTTTGTCTGACCCAAACCACGCTTGTGGTCTGGGCCCCTGTCATGCGGACGAAGGCAATGACATTAACATTGGAAACCAAAGGAAGTTTGGGTAAGGGCCACCCAGGCTGTCCAGGGGTCTGGAGAACCAGGGAAAGTGTATCTTGGACAAGTCGCTGGGCTACTCTTGCATTTCCTATTATTAATTTTACGCACTGCTCCGTAAATCATACCTGTGGTTTAGAATGGTCTGGAGGGTCTCTCTCTCTCCGCTCTCTTTCTCTCTCACTCTCTCTCTCCTTCTCTCCCTCTCGTCTTTCCTTTTTTCTCTCTCTTCTCTCTCTCTCTCTTCTCTCTCCTCTCTCTCTCTCTCTCTCTCTCTCTCTCTCTCTCTCTCTGCTCTCTCCACTAATCTGATCTGTCTGCTCATGTCTCTCTTCTCTCTCTTCTTTCTGCTCTCTTCTCGTCTCCTCTCTCTTCCTTCTCACATGCTCATTCTCTCTCTCTCGTCTCTCTCTTCCTCTCTCTCTCTCTTCTTCTACTACGTCTCTGTCTCTCTCTAAGCTCTGCTCTCTTCTCTCTCCTCTTCTCTCTCTCTTCTCTCTCTCTCTCTCATCTCTCTCTCTCCCTCTCTCTCTCTCTCTCTCTCTCTCTCTCTCTCTCTCGCATCTTGAACATCTCATCCCTTGGTACTGGGTAGAAAGTTTGTGAAGTTCAGGTCTGTTTCATGGATGTAGTCATAGTGTAAAGTTAAAGTAGTCTGGACAAGTTGGATTTTTTTTACTTCTGGTATAGTCTTGTTTCTGGCACATTTGTGTTATTGCAGTGTCAGAGATACTTTAGTAAAGAAACTGTGGTGAATACTGGCTACTAGTTTCACCCTCTGCCCACTACAGCTTTAAGCAGAAGACATAATGGGCCTGCTTTCTCTCATATATCGATGCTACACAGAAGAGGTCAGTGGGGGTGGGGCGGGGGAGAGGAGAGCGGGAGCGCGGGGGGTGCGGGTGGGGAGGGTGGGGGGGGGGGGGGGGGGGGGCACTGAAAAAGAAAGAGAAATTCATTCTGATGCTCAACTTGTGGACGGCTAACTGATGAAGTATTTTGTATCTAAAGTTCAGACAGTATAGACAATCCAGTCATTATAGTAACATCACTATCATGTCAGCATCCTGTGACATGTAACTAATATGTCAGCTTGAGAGACACATAGCACCTTTTTTTCTAAGAGTGTGGTTATCCCCATAGGATAATATTTTGGAGAACCCTGTTTGGTTCCAGGTAGAACCCTTCTCACAGAGGGTATGGCACCCAAAAGGGTTCTACCTCGAACCATAAAAGGGTTATCCTATGGGGACTGCCGAAGAACCCTTTAATAAACCTTTTTTCTAAGAGTGTACAATGGTTCAATGTCACTAACATGTTAAGAATGTTTTATATGCTTCAAAATCTAATTGGCTTTCGAAGAGCATGACAAAACTGGTATTTCTCCCAAAGCAACATGCCCCTCATTGGGAAGTACTGTACCCATTGTGGGCAACCCCAGTCTCTGGTCTCAAAATACAGCATATACTTTCATACAGACAACATCAAACAGTGGCCGGGCCCACAAAATGACTAATCTCTTATCCTACCCCGGATTTAAATGGATCCGTTTTTTCATTTAATGGACTTGCCAAACCATTCCCCATTTATAGAAGTATTTTAAGCAGAACCCTCAGAGGGACTATCAGGTACATCTTTTGTTTAATACAGTAACTCCATTCATTCCTTTTTGTTATTCTTGGTGCTTTAATCCCATTTGCAAAAATTAGATTTGGATCTCCTTGGCGATTCCAATCGGTCAACACTGTATAAGAAAACTGTCTGTGAAACCTCAAGTGATCGCTAAAGCCATTTATCTAATTGTTTTTTTGGCATGCTCCAAGAAGAAATTGRGACTGCTATTAATAAAAATTGGATAGTTTACTTTGACATCCCTTGAATATGTTATGGTAAAAGAATGGCATACAAATCAGCTGGTGGTACATTTACCTGGTACATTTTTGTTACATCTACATTTCGGGCAAAGGTTAGAAAATACCATTGTTGTTATTTTATTTTCTAAATCTCTAGTTATTATATCTAGTTATTTAGATCATTGTAAAAATGTACTTCCTTCTCAGAAATACTTCAAATAGAACTTGAAAATATAATTTGCTCWATACTCAATTTAGCTCCACTAAATTATTTAATCATTATGATTATTTTAACACTTAAAGTGTTATATACTGTGTAAGTGTCTATCCTAATCCTAATGTTAGGATTAAGTAGACTTAATTTCTAGTTTCCCTAGTAGATTTACAGCACGTTTCAGATAATATATACTCAAAAACAGAAATGTCCCTTTTTTAGGGCCCTGTCTTTTAAAGATAATTCGTAAAAATCCAAATAACTTCACAGATCTTCATTGTAAAGGGTTTAAACACTGTTTCCCATGCTTGTTCAATGAACCATAAACAATTAATGAACATGCACCTGACACTAACAGTTTACAGACAGTAGGCCTTTAAGATCACAGGTATGAAAATTTAGGACACTAAAGAGCCCTTTCTACTGACTCTGAAAAACACAAAAAGAAAGATGCCCAGAGTCACTGCTCATCTGTGTGAACGTCCCTGAAGCATGCTGCAAGGAGACATGAAGACTGCAGATGTTGCAAGGCAATAAATTGCAATGTCCGTACTGTAAGACGCCTAAGACAGCGCTACAGGGAGACAGGACGGACAGCTGATTGTTCTCGCAGTGGCAGACCACGTGTAACAACACCTGCACAGGATCGGTACATCCAAACATCACACCTGCGGGACAGGTACAAGATGGCAACAACAACTGCTCGAGTTACACCAGGAACGCACAATCCCTCAATCAGTGCTCTGACTGTTGTAAGYCAGGTTGTCACCAGACATCACTGGCAACAACGTCGCCTATGGGCACGTTCCTGCAGGCTCATCCTGACATGACCCTCCAGCATGACAATGCCACCAGCCATACTGCTCGTTCTGTGCATGATTTCCTGCAAGACAGGAATGTCAGTGTTCTGCCATGGCCAGCGAAGAGCCCGGATCTCAATCCCATTGAGCACGTCTGGGATCTGTTGGATCAGAGGGCGAGGGCTAGGGCCATTCCCCCCAGAAATGTCCTGGAACTTGCAGGTGCCTTGGTGGAAGAGTGGGGCAACATCTCACAGCAAGAACTGGCAAATCTGGTGCAGTCCATGAGGAGGAGATGCACTTAATGCAGCTGGTGGCCACACCAGATATTGACTGTTACTTTTGATTTTGACCCCCCCTTTGTTCAGGGACACATTATTCCATTTCTGTTAGTCACATGTCTGTGGAACTCGTTCAGTTCATGTTCCAGTTATTGAATCTTGTTATGTTCATACAAATATTTACACATGTTAACTTTGCTGAAAATAAACGCAGTTGACGGTGAGAGGACATTTCTTTTTTTGCTGAGTTTATGTATAGTTACTACTGTGTAGTTACATTCTCTAGATGGATAGATCATGAAACTAATAAAGATMACTTGGAATGTGCCTTTAAGCTCTCCAGCAAGTCTCTGTGTGAATGTGTTTAGATTCGATGTCATCTAAAAGCATTAGTTACTATGTAAACACAAAGGAACAGGCCTTAACCAGACACAAAAGAACAAGCAACAATCAAACAAGTCACCCGAAAGATGAGTCTAGTTGTATCACGAATAAAATCAGCTTTTTTTTAGTATTGCAAGAAATCCTAAAATACTGGTAAGAGGTTAGAGTGGCTGGGTGGGGAGGTCGGTGCACAAGTCATTCTGTAAAAACACCGGGCAGACAGTTCAAGGAATGTCCAAACAAAGCCGGTGGACATCTATCATATCAAAACCGTTTTACGTTTTATTTGGGTCTCTGGTATCTCTCATCCCTCTTGGAACATGACAGTAATTACAGCCATCAAGGTGTTTTGGCCGGAGCCATCGGCCAAGAGCACCGAGACTGCTTCTCCTCAGTGCCTTTCGGCAGTGGATGCTTGACATCATCTCCCGTTTATTTTAAAAGGGCCTGAAGTATGTAATGGAGGTCTAATTGCAGACAAGTCAGATTTATACCGAGAGCTGTCGCCCCAGCCTAATCCATGCATCAACTTAACTGTTACTTGGTGAATAATCTTATAAACAAGATAAAGTATAACCCATACCAGAGAGAGAGAGGAGGGAACATTCTATACGGAATGCATCGTGAGTTGGCGGCTGGCGCTACTTATTCATCGCTAGCGGCTAAAAAGAGTGAGTCCTCCTCGCAAATTGTATCTGAGATGATGCCACTGATATTGAGGGAGTGGAGAGAATTGGGGTGATAAATGTTGACATGTTTGTACAGGACCTAGTCCATAAAACAATCAGCGATGACACAGAAAGATTACCACATCTGTATATTTTCACTTTTCAGTGCAATTCTATCTTTTGGGGTATGCCCTGCCCTGGCCTGGCCTGGCTTAAAGCTGCATTAAGTACCTTTTTAGGCGACCTGACCAAATTCACATAGAAATGTCAGATATAGATCTGTCATTCTCAAAGAAAGCAAGTATAAGAAGCAGTAGATATGTTCTATGTGTGCTATTTCTATGCTTTCTCCCTTAAGTTTTGTTTTTGTATCTTTGAATTTTGGTTTTGTACACCAACTACAAAGAGCTTAAAATACAATKTTTTTTGTTATGGAAAATATATTTTGCAGCGGTATAGATGGTACAATGATTTTGTCACATAAACTGAAATTAGGCGAATATTAAGAATTTTAGCAACCAGGAAATGGTGGAGAGATTTCTGCATAGTGCACCTTTAACACTGAATAAAAACTTGTCACTTAAAACTCTGACTAATAACTTTTACACTTTGCATTTGTAACACTGACTAAACACTTCCCATCTACAACACTGTCTTAGTCCTCTCAAGTTCTTACAAATAGTTGCGGTCCAGGTGTTTTCATTACCAAGACTGATTACGAACATCCATGGCCTGTTTCTTTGCTATGCTCACACTCAGTCTGTCAACAGAGGCAGAAATGATGGGTTAGTCCTCCTGCAATTTCACTAAAATAGAAATGATTGACTTAACTGGTCCGCACATTGGCAATGAGGCCGTCATTGTAAATAAGAATTTGTTCTTAACTGACTTGCCTAGTTAAATAAAGGTTAAATAAATAAATAAAATGAGAGACGGTTGAACATGGAAGATGGCTTGTCAAACTCTGAGAGTTGATTTACTTTTCTAGATGAGGAGATTACAAACTATACACTATACGTGCTTGTTTTGCCACTTAAACTGAAATTAGGCTAACTATTCTAATTTTAGCAACCAGGAAATGGCYGAGCGATTTCTGCATAGCGCAGCTTTAAAGCAAGCAGCCAAATGCTTGGCAAGGCCTTTGAATTAGTACCGAAGCAGTCGTCTTGCTTCTACGTTCCATTGACTGATGAGACATATCCAAATTTCACGCGTGAGGGATGTTGTCACCTTTTCTCCTCTTACATATGAAATACTAAACAGAATATGGCATATATCATTTTAATTGCTATAAAAAACATTATGGTGTAAAAGACGGCTTGATTGATCTGCAGCAGTCATTATGTGTTCCTCCATTAGGTTTCTCTGTATTCATTTCTATGATGTCATCCTTTTCCACATTATAAACGTGTTCCGAGTGATTTAACAATTAACAACCACATATTAATTCAAAGGGATATGGTACTGCTACATCATGTATAAAAAGACTCCAATAAAACTGGGTTCCTGAATGGAAACATGGCCCCTCTGGAGAGAGCAATGTGCATAACATCAACAATCTGCTAATGAAATGTGAAATGAAGAAAGTGACCTTTATTGGCCTCGCTGCTGTACCCCTACTCCCATTCATCAGCTGCTTCAGACGCCACTAAAAGCAGGCTTTACAGCCAGCTGACGCGCTCGCCCTAAAATATGTTCTAGAGGATACACAGAACGTGTCGATGAGGTGGTATTTCTCAGGCCCCCTTGTCTGTCCGTTGCGCAGGATGTGGAGTCAGGGAGAGGGAGGGCGAGAGGGAGAGAGAGAGTGGGGAGGAGTGTGGAGCTCTAAAGCATGGTTTTGACCTCGTTGAGCTGGAACTCACAGTGAGAGCCTCATTAATTCCATTTGGACATAAATTGGTTAAAAATCGGAACGCGTGGAAGACTTCCAGACATACACAAAGAGTTATGAAATCTCAAGCCCTCCCCCGCCCCTCATTCCCCCCCTCTTTCTCTTGCCCCTACTTCCCTCCCTCTCTGTCTCTGTCTCCCTCTCTCTCCCGTCCCCATTCCAAACGAAAAGCATTTCTAAATCGCTCCACGTAAATCACCCAGACTGTTCGGAGGAGTTCTCTAATGCCGATCTGCGGGGAGGCGGCCATAGGAACGTTTGGTGCTTATTAGTCTGCAAATATGGTGTTGTTTTATGCGATTATCAACTGCGAATGATTTTTCACTCCCATCCATTTTCGAAGCCCGGGCTTGTCTTTTGTTTGGGAAAGGAGGTGAAGGAACTGCAGAGCCGAGTGGGAAGCCCAATAAATTACACCAATGCACACATTTAAAGCGGCTCATATTCCTGCTGGCCTGTTATCAAGACTACTCCAGCGAGAATGTAAACTACCTCGCTCTCTCCCCCCTCCCAGGCCCAATATTTAATGTTATCTCCTTCTTAAAACATCTCTGTTTATGTAATAACAAATAAAGGCAGATTATTTAAACTTTTTCTCACTATTTCATCGGCCCCAGGCAAATAGTTGTCTAATGGTGCTGTTGGTCTCATTAATTCAAAGAGATACACCACTGGGTAAAATAAACATGTTAAAGTCTGGGTTGGTGGAGTGAGTCACACCTCCAGTTTACAGAGACAGAGATTGTTTCTCTTAAAGAAACATGGGGCCCACACAAGGAAAGATCTGGAAAGGAAAACAAACATAATCCTGACTGACGATAAAGCTAGAGACTAGTCCGTTTCACACCAAGTTTATTTGGAAACACTCTGACTAGGTCAGAGTGGAGCTAATGAGACAGCAGCCTGTCCAGTGTGGATTCATCACTGCTATATCGCGGTTATCAGGCTCTGCCGTGCTCCAGTACTTTTAATCAGGCTCACCGCTGGCCACTCCCTATCACCAGGAGCCGTCACCATCCATCAGGCCCCACAGACAGGCCCAGGGAGCACGGCTTTGGAGTGCATTAGTAAATTATGGCCCGGTGGCTTAGTCGCTGTGTCCGTCATGTCTTCGACACACTCACGTGCACGCACGTACACACACCCACGAAGGCACGCACGCACACACACACACACACTTATCTCCTGGGCACTGCTCTGTCACACTCTTTATGTGTGTGTCTGGACTGTCTGTCTTCTGATTAATTTAAGTTTTAAGGTGATTTAGTGTTGCTGGTGTTAAAGCAACATCACTCACACTAAATGACAGAGTCTGGGTTCTTTCCCCTCTTGCAGGAATAAAGCCCTTCCACTGGTTGAATCAACGCTGTTTCCACTTTATTTTAACCCAAAAAATATGTTACGAAGTTCAATCAATATGGAAAACATATTGGATTTGCAAAAGCCATCAATATAAGAATATTTCGGGGGGTTTTCTCCATCCAACTTTTAACCTAAACCCAATGACATGGTGACCTTTTTTGTGGATTTCACATTGAATTCACGTTCGTTGAAAATTCAAACAAATGTAAATCAAAACTAGACTTTGAACTGAGGGCTGTGCCCAGCGGATATTTTGTCTTTTCATGATGACATGAAAATGAAGAGAAGTGTGTCTGGGGAAAAATGGTGCTACAGTTACAGCACATTATATATTTTAAAGGATAGAGTTTGACTACTTTAATTTTGAGAATAATACCAGACTTATTTCTATTTATGTTTAGTATAGGCTATTTTATGTGTTTTGTAATCTCCTCATCTAAAGAAGTAAATCAACTCTCAGAGCTTGACAATGCATCTTCCATGTTCAACCGTCTCTCATTGCCTATGTACGGACCAGTTATGTAAATAATCTCTATTTTAGTGAAATTGCAGGAAGACTAGCCCATCATTTCTGCCTCTGTTGACCGACTGAGTGTGAGCATAGCAAAGAAACAGGCCATGGATGTTGGTAATCAGTCTTGGTAATGAAAGCACCTCGACCACAACTATTTTCAAGAACTTGAAAGGATCGATTGGAAGTGTTTAAGTGTTAAGTCAGTGTTACAGATGCAAAGTGTAAAAGTTATTAGTCAGTGTTTTAAGTGTAAAGTTTTTCTCATTGTTAAAGGTGCACTATACAGAAATTGTTCCACCCTTTCATGTTTGCTAAAAAGTTAATAGTTTGCCTGGTTTTAGTTTGTGTGACAAAACAAGCAAGTATAGTGTGAAGAATCAATGTACCATCTAAACCGCTGTGAAATATATTTTCAATACCAAAATATTGTATTTTCAGCTGTTTGAAGCTGGTGTACAAAATCGAAAGTAAAAGACGCAAAAACAAAACTTAAGAACAGGAGGCATAGAAATAGTGCATATAGAACAGATATACTGCTTCTTAGACTTGCGTTCAATGACAATAACAGATCTATACCTAACATTTCTATATACATTTGGTCAGGTCACCCAAAAAGTTAAATATTGCYGCTTTAAAGGTGTAATGTAAAAAATGCTTAGTCAGTGTTCTAAGTAGAATGTTTAGTCAGTGTTATAAGTGTACATTGTTAAAAATGTTTAGTCAGTGTTATAAGTGGATAGTGTTAAAGTGGGATTAATCAGATCACGATTTGTCGGCTATGCACCATTTAAAGGCAATATTTCCTTGTTTGCAGAGACCGCATTCACGTAAACGCTGCATATGTCAGCTCAATCAGAAATTCCTTTTAAACAGCAAAGCGCGATTTGACTGAATCCTGGCCAAAATGTTTAGTCAGTGATTTAGGTGTAAAGAGTTACAATAGTTTGTCAGTGGGTATGTTTACATGCACACAATAATACGATTATTGTGAATAATCAGGATAATATAATAGTTTGATAAAAATGTTTACATGCTGTCAGCGGTGACCTGTCATTCAACGTAGTTTGAGCCCCACCTGTTTAGCAAAAAAGATATATACACTACCAGTMTAGACACACCTACTCATTCCAGGGTTATTCTTTATTTTTTACTATTTTCTACATTGTAGAATAATAGTGAAGACATCAAAACTATGAAATAATATACACTACCGTTCAAAAGTTTGGGGTCACTTAGAAATGTCTCGTTTTTGAAAGAAAGGCACATTTTTTGTCCATTAAATTAACATAAATTGATCAGAATACAGTGTAGACATTGTTAATGTTGTAATGACACTATTGTAGCTGGAAATGGCTGATTTTTTAAAAACGGAATATCTACATAGGCGTTCTAATCATCATCATTAGAAAATGCTTTTGCAATTATGTTAGCACAGCTGAAACCTGTTGTCCTGATTAAAGAAACAATAAAACTGGCTTCTTTAGACTAGTTGAGTATCTGGAGCATCAGCATTTGTTGGGTTCTCTTACAGGCTCAAAATGGCCAGAAACAAAGGATTTTCTTCTGAAACTGTCGTCAGTCTATTCTTGTTCTGAGAAATGAAGGCCTATTCCATGTGAGAAATTGCCAAGAAACTGAAAGATTCTGTACAACGCTGTGCACTTCTAGGCAGAGTTCCTCTGTCAGTATCTGTAACGGTTTCCTTTCCTGGGATGAAGGAGAGGACCAAAACGCAGCGCGGCTAGTGTTCAACATGATTTAATAAAGAATATATTAGAACACTACAAACAACAAAACAAGAAAATGTGAAAACCGAAACAGTCCTATCTGGTGAGAACCAAAGACAGAAGCAAACCACAACTCCCAACACAAAAAAGCCCCTATATATGATTCTCAATCAGGGACAGATTGACAGCTGCCTCTGGTTGAGAACACATATTAGGCTGAACACAGAAACAGACAACTAGACACACAAATGAATGCCACGCCTTACCGAGCTCACGTCCTGACCAACACTAAACCAAAACACACAAGAAATATGGTCAGGACGGTGACAGTAGCCCCCTCCTGAGGTGCGGACTCCGGACGCACGCCCTAAACTACCAGGGGAGGGTCTGGGTGGGCATCTGTCCGCGGTGGCGGCTCCGGCGCAGGAACGAGGACAACCACTCCACCATTGTCTTTGTCCCCCTCCTTCGCGTCCTCTTGAATGGCGACCTCGCACCGACCCTGGTCTAGGAACCTGTCACAAAGTCCCCCCTAGATAGAGGAGAAGCTCAGGAAGAGAGGTAGCTACAGGAAGAGGGTAGCTCAGGACAGAGAGGTAGGCTCAGGAAGGGGTAGCTCAGAGACTCGGAAGGGCAGCTCGGACAGAGAGGCAGCTCTGGACTGAAGGGCAGCTCCGGACTAATGGCAGCTCCGGGCTGAGGGGCAGCTCATGACTGGAGGGCAGCTCATGAACTGAAGGAACAGCTCAATGACTAGGAAGGCAGCTCATGACTGGAAGGCAGCTCATGACTGGAAGGCAGTCATGACTTGGGGCAGGCTCATGCGGACTCGGCGGGCAGCTCATGACTGGCGGGCAGCTCATGACTGGCGGGCAGCTCATGACTGGAAGGCAGCTCATGACTGGAAGGCAGCTCATGACTGGAAGGCAGCTCATGACTGGAGGGCAAGCTCCTGACTGGTGGCGGCTTGGCAGCCCTGAGCTGCTCTGGCAGCTCCTGACTGGCTGGCGTCCTCTGGCAGCTTCCTGACTAGCTGGCGGCTCTGGCGGCTCCTGAACTGGCTGGCGGCTCTAGCGGCTCCTGACTGACTGACGGCTCTAGCGACTCCTGACTGACGAACGGCTCTGACGGCTCGGGACAGACGGGCGGCTCTAATGGCTCGGACAGACGGGGCGGCTCTGACGGCTCGGGACAGACGGGCGGCCTCTAATGGCTCGGAACAGACGGGCGGCTCTGACGGCTCGGGACAGACGGATGGCTCAGATGGCGCTGGGCAGACGGATGGCTCAGATGGCGCTGGGCAGACGGATGGCTCAGATGGCGCTAGGGCAGACGGATGGCTCAGATGGCGCTGGGCAGCGGATGGCTCAGATGGCGCTGGGCAGGCAGCAGTGCAGACGCGTGGGCGGAGCGGCTCTGACCTGCTGACGGCACAGTAGGCCTAGTGGCGTGGTACCGGCCAGAGACTCGGAGGTACTGGGGTTGGAGACCGAGCACCCGTTAATGGCTAGGTGCGGGCGAGCACGCGAGACAGGGCAACTCGAATTACGTCAGAAGGCGAGCACTATAGGCCTGGTGCGTGGGTGTGATCCCAGAGACGAGTGGCGGGTGCGGACTCCTAGAGAGAGGGTGGGTACGTGGGGCGGCGTGGGCGGTCAAGAAGTAACCAATGGTCGAGACGGCTCGTAGGCCGCGATGTTGTGTCAGGAGGCCCTCGAGCATGGCTGGGTGCACTGGCACTCAGCGGCTGAAGTGGAGGGCGAGAGGAAACAAGTGTCGGTACATGAGACTGAGGGCTCCTGGAGAGCACACGAGGCTTGTGCGTGGTGCATGCGTGGAACTCGTGGAGGGCCAGCGTGGGGGGTCGGAGACACGCAGCGCGAAGGGAGTGTGCGGTGGAGGCAGGAGAACAAGGGCTCTGGAGGACGGCACTGTGTGAGCTTAGAGTGGTGGCTGTCGGGCTACTGGTGGTAGCTGGGCTGTGGGGCGGGACAGGTGGCGCGGATATAAGGCCGGACGCGTGCAGGCGCGTCACTGAGCTCCCTTGGAGGACTGGCCTTGCCAACCTTACCTGGTTGAAATGCTCCTCGGTAGCGCCGTGCCAGTTGCGGGGACGGGTGGAGAGTACCGCAACCGGGCTCAGTGCAAGCACGTCAGGAGAAGCCCGGTGGACGTGCGGTGCGCCGCTCCGGTTCGTGCCTGAGACATGGTTGTGTCGTTTGCCCGTGGAAGTCCCGGAGGCTGCGTCCACGGTAGCCAGGTGGCAGGAATTGGGGCAGGTTGTCAGCGTTGACGCCGCTGCCGTTCGCCGCAATACGCTGACCACATCATGCGTGTCTGAGCCCTCCCCGGCCGACGAAGAGAAGGTTCTGTGGGATGTTCTGTCGCTCGGGGTTTTTTGCTTCCGTGACGAGCCGAGTGCGTCGTCGTGCTGAGACGAAGCGGCAAAATCCGCGTCATTCGCGGCCGGGTAGAATCGACCGAGCAGGACAGAGAACAGGGTGCTGGGGAGATGCAGTCGCGCTTTCCCACTTGGCCGACATGAGATAGAGTAGAGAGTAGCCGACCGTACGTGGTAACACACGAGCGAGGTATGATTGACCTTGTGCGGAGATCACGGCTGCGACATTTGCGTACTATGAGCCGCGCCTGGCCAGTCGATCCCCAGGGGCCTTTCCCGGCACTCTCCCTGGGGTCAACCGACGCACGTTGTTATTTTCTCCCAAGGTGTAAAAACCGCCCCAAAGGAAACCCCCCCGGCTCCTGCTGCGAGCCTAGCTCCTCGAAACCCGCCTCTCCGCTTTTGCTGCCTCCAGCTCTGGCTTTGGGCGGCGATCTCTCTGGCTCTGGCCCAGGGTCTTAAACTCATTAGAAATTTCGCTTCTCATGTCCAGGAGTCCCTGTGTAGCTTGGCGCTGCTTGCCTGCTGTCGCTGGCCCGTAGCACGCTGCTTGGTCCGAGTTTGGTGGGTGTTCTGTACGGTTTTCCTTCTGGGATGAAGGAGAGGCGACCAAAACGCAGCGCGGCTAGTGTTCAACATGATTTAATAAAGAATATATTAGAACACTACAAACAACAACATTTTAATCTTTTCTTTTTATTGGCCAGTCTGAGATATGGCTTTTTCTTTGCAACTCTGCCTAGAAGGCCAGCATCCTGGAGTCGCCTCTTCACTGTTGACGTTTAGACTGGTGTTTTGCGGGTAGTATTTAATGAAGCTGCCAGTCTCTTTTCCAAGRTTAAAAGGATAAACATTCACATGCAACACCATGGGCCAGAAAAGATTGAATACATTGGCCATGCTGTCAATCCAGCATGACTTCTGCCGCTTTCAAAACAACTGGAAACTCATAACTGGGAAATCTCTGACTTCAGTGAGTTCGTGACAACTGGGAACTCTGAAAAAATGAGCTCTGATTGGGAAAATACATTTTAAAAGGACATCCAACTCCGAATTCCAAGCCGGGAACTCTGTTCTCTTTCTAGAGCTCCGACCTAAAGATCACTGATGTAATGATTCAACCTTGTGTTTTTTCCAGAGTTCCCAGTTGTCTTGAAAGCACCATAAATCCAGAGAATGGCAGACTTTTATGACAAAGTTTGATGACAAAATTTGCCCACAAGAAGGACCGACGCGCCACCTTCCTGTTCAAGTGAGCACAGCACAACGATGATTCCAAAAATGTATTGTATACTGCTGCATAAATGATGTAATATGCAAGGGAGATATGTATACTGTAGCTAAGAAAGTAATACTAAGTGTATGTTGCGTAGTAAGCAGTTAGTAGCTTATGTGTCTCACCCTAGTAATTTGGTCTCTCATAACTTAGCCTACTGTTCTGACTTGGTGGTGCACATGTATAGCCTATAGCCTGTTTCAGAGAAATGTCATCATTGATTATTGTAAGAGCTTTCATTGTCCCCTTATATGCCCCCTTTACCTACGGTTCTGACTTGGTGTCAAAGGGGAGAATACTCTAAGAACGGCCCATGTTCTGAATTCTGTCACTGTACATTTCCAAGTGCTGAACAAATAGTTATATTGACTACGTCCGTCTTAGCTCACTCATTAATGTCTTAATTGAAATTCCCGATTGCCTCTATTCCGCTCATTGTTCCCTTATGTCATAGTTTGTACATCTCAATTGCACATCTCAATTGTTTAAGCAAGTCAGCCATATCAGCTATGTTTTTTTWAAAGMCAGTAKATGAGGCTGAATGAACTGTTTTGCTGCCAGACAAGGCTCTGCTGTTAGCCAGGTGTAGCAGTGGTAAGGATTCACTCCATGGTGCTGAAAAGAAAGCTCTGCTGTTGGGACAGCTTTATGTAGGCCCTAACAGTTTGTGGGCACCGTTATAGTGCAATTAATGTATTGTTTAGTGTTGCGATGTGTTGTGTAGTGGCTTTGTTGGCATGCATCTAAAAAAAAATGGAAGTTTGCCCCACCAAGATTTACATGCTAAAATCGCCACTGCATGCTATATCAAAGCGACCATGTTGTTTTGGGGAAACCTGTTATTCTTAGCTCCGACATATAAAGTTTGTAAGTGAAAACTATTTCRAAAATACATACTTTCAGTTTTTCTGAACTCACTTCACTCATGCAAAAGAGGGAGGCTCACACTGCGGGTGCTATCTTGCTGCTGCTGCTTATGACACTAAGGGTAATCAGACAATTTGGTCAATTACACAATTATATGGTTAGAAAACAGTACACAATCTGAAGTGTTCAGACACCGTAGTACTGTTAGGAAAGCCCCTCACCACCAAATTCATATCCTTTCTTGCTTGATCACAGTGCAATATACTGCATGTGAAAGATGATTTGGAAGTGGGAATCCCAAAAGCCACTCACACACTCAATACTTCTGGTTTGTGTATAGCTACATGATCTCAGTATAGGGTATCATTTAATGTTGTTATCACCAAAATACCTGAGTTCTCCATTTGGACCATCTCAATTATTTGACAGGTTCAAACGAGGAGAGTAAGGAAAAAAACAGTCTGGCAGCTCCTGGGTAAATATGACATGGCTACATTAAACATGTTTCAGTTGTGAATTAACCTCGGCTGGTTCTAACACCCCCCCCCCCCATGCAGCCTGCCGGGCCTCCACAGTAATTACAAGGCTGTGTAACATGTCTTTACGGTGGTGCGGCAGTGTGGCCCGACCTGCAGCTGCTGGCTGGGTGTAAATCTTAGAGCACTGCATCCCCTCACAGACCCCTTAATGAAAGCCAGATGGCTGCCTGTCTGTTTAAGGCTCCTAATCAATAGCCCCGCTCATCGCAGCCCCAGCCCGACTCGTACTAACAGTTTGTTATGAGAGTATCTGAATGGCGTGTCTTGTAGAGCAAACAATTGGAAGTGTGTCAAGAGTGAGATAAACTAATTGGATTCTGGACATTAGTTTTGTTAGGTGGGATTCGTGTTGGGATATGTGGTTTAGGGGGTGGCGTGTGCGTTCGTGTGTGTGTGCTGGGTCAGGGAAGTGATCCCTCTCTATGGCCTCAACAAGCTACATGACATCTCCAGGTCTGTTCCTTGCTCTCTCAGGGAATTTTGGGAGATGGAGGAATTTTACAGAAAAGTTTTTTCCCTGTCCAAATAAATAAGCTGAAGTGACACTCGAAGCGATTCAGTGCATCTCCATTTCCTGTGACTGTTTCCTGCAGTCACAGAGGATTGTTTTATATCTCAATCAACAAGCTCGTGGTGGGGAAACATTCCATATACATTGTTCCCTGGAAAAAGCACTGAGTACACTGCTGCACAGTGCTCCCAGTCAGAGGCAGAGGTAGGCTTCAGGAGAGGAGTGTGTAGAGGTCACGACCTCGAGCTTGTAGTGATCACCTGATGCCTGAGTTCAAACATGTGTCAGGAGAGGGGGACAGAATGGAAGGAGAGAAGAGGAGGAGAGAGAAGGGGAGAGGGTGGAAGGAGAGAATATGGGGAGAGAGAAGGGGGAGAAGGTGGAAGGAGAGAATAAGGGGGAGAGAGAAGGAGGAGAGGGTGAAGGAGAGAATAGGGGGAGAGAGAAGGGGGAGAAGGTGGAAGGAGAGAATAGGGGGAGAGAGAAGGGAGAGGGTGGAAGGAGAGAATAGGGGGAGAGAGAAGGGGAGAGGGGTGGAAGGAGGAATAGGGGGAGAGAGAAGGGGGAGAGGGTGAAGAGAGAATAGGGGGAGAGAGAAGGGGAGAGGGTGGAAGGAGAGAATAGGGGGAGAAGAGAAGGGGGAGAGGGGTGGAAGAAGGAGAGAAGAGTGGGGAGAGAGAGAGGGGAGAGGGTGGAAGTAGAGAAGAGGGGAGAGAGAAGCGGGAGGAGGTGGAAAGGAGAGAAGAGGGGGAGAGAGAAAGGGAGAGGTGGAAGAGAGAAGAGGGGGAGAGAGAAGGGAGAGGGTGAGGAGAGAGAGGAGAGAAGAAGGGAGAGGTGGAGGAGAGAAGCGGGAGAGAGAAGGGGAGAGGGCGAAGGAGAGAATAGGGGGAGAGAGAAGGGGAGAGGGTGGAAGGAGAGAATAGGGGAGAGAGAAAAGGGGAGAGAGTGGAAGGAGAGAAGAGGGGGAAAAGAGAAGGGGAGAGGGTGGAAGGAGAGAAGAGGGAGGAGAAAAGGGTAAGAGGGTGGAGGACAGAAAGGGGGAGAGAGAAGGGGAGAAGGGTGGAAGGACAGAAGAGGGGGAGAGAGAAGGGGAGAGGGTGGAAAGAGAGAAGAGGGGGAGAGAAAAGGGGAGAGGTGGAAGGAGAGAAATAGGGGGAGAAGAGGGGAGAGGGTGGAAGGACAGGAAGAGGAGAGAGAAGGGGAGAGGGTGGAAGGAGAGAAGAGGAGGAGAGAGAAGGGGAGAGGGTGGAAGGACAGGAGGGGAGAGAGAAGGGGAGAGGGGGAAGGAGAGAAGAGGGGGAGAGAGAAGGGGAGAGGGCGGAAGGAGAGAAGAGAAGAGAAGGGGAGAGGGTGGAAGGGAGAGAGAGAGGGGGAGAAGAAGGGGAGGAGAGGTGGAAGGCAGAAGCGAGAGGAGCGAGAAGGGGAGAGGGTGGAAGGAGAGAAGAAGGGGAGAGAAAAAGGGGGAGACGGTGGAAAGGAACAGACGAGGGGGAGAGGGGGAGAAGGGA
>NC_036868.1:4212666-4314629 GCF_002910315.2 Salvelinus sp. IW2-2015 | reverse complement strand
GGAGAGTGGCGGTGGAGGGGCGTGGGAAGCTGAGAGCTGGGCCTACGGGTGGTTGAATGTGTGGAGGGGCGAGGGGGGGGCAACGTGTGCGCGCAGGGGCAGCATGGCAGGAAGGTAGAATGCAATATGGGCGGAAGCCGGGGGGAGTGGGCGGGGGGGGGCGCGACGAGGGAGGTTTGTGTGTGGGGCGGAGGGGAGGGGCGCGGGGGAGGGTGGGAAGTGGTGGGCGAGCCCGAGAGGGACTTGGCGGTGGGTGTAGGTGAAAGGGTAGAGGGGTGTGCCTGGGCCGGGGCGTGGTTGGGGAAGAGAAGAGGTGCTGGGGTCGGGGGATGGACTGATGGGGCGACGGGAGAGAGAGGACGTAAGCGAGCGGTCGGCGAGGGGGTGAAGAGTAGTAGGGGGAGAGCAGAAGGCGAGGAGCCTGACGGGAGGATGCGGTGGGGAAGGAAGAAGCTGGGGGACTATGCGGAGTGAAGGCGGGAACGAAGGTACGGTAGAGGGGTGAACTGGAATGGTGGTGGAAGCGGGCAGGCGGGGTGCTGAAGGGGGTGGAGGATGGGGACAGACGGCAGGAGGGAGAGGGGCGGGCGGAAGCTGAAAGGCAGATGGTTGACAGGAGGGAGGCGATGAGGTGTGAGAGAGGGAGGGAGTGCGAAAGGCAGGCTGGGGGGAATGTGGGTGGTGTAACACTGCGAAAGGTAGCAGGTGAGGGCCGAGTGGCGTTCGGAAGGAGCCGAGTGTGAGAACGGGGCAGGTAAAAGAAGGGGAGGGGTGGAAGAGTCGGCGGGGGCATGTGAGGAGGAAGAAGGAGGGAACGGACGGCAAAAGCGAAGCCTTGAAGATGGGCTGGAAACGGGGGGAGATCCTGGAAGGCGGGGGGGGGTATATGTGGGGGCGCCGGGGGCCGGACAGAGAAGGACGGAGGAGGGCAGTGGACACGGGGTCGGAAGGAGTGGGAGAGGTGAGGCGGTGGAGGGCAGGGAAACAGGGTAGCGGGGGGCTGAAAGAGGGGGATGTGAAGTGTGAATGGCGCGGGGAAGGGGGAGGCGGTGCGAGGGAGCGCGGAAGGACACGTGGTGTCGAGGGGAGAGGTGAAAAGGGGATTGGGATGGGACAACCGGGGGGCGGGCGGAAGGGGGGAGGTGGGAGGGGTGCGTGGGACGAAGACGGGACGGGAGCGGAGGGCGAGGGGGAGGGGCGCGGGGAGAAAGGATAGGGCGAGGAGGGGGAAGGGGCAGTTGGGAAAGGGCGCGCGAAGGGGAGAGTCGTGTAGAGTGAAAGCTCGTGCTCTCTTATACTTCTTTGGAAGGATAGAAGAGGTAAAAAAAAAAGATGTAAACCACACATTGATTGATTAATTTGATTAATCTGTTAAATTTATAGGCTGTTATTACTAATGAAATCACTCTAGAGGGAAGAAATGAATTAACACTTTGTCACTAGTACACTAGTACACTAGTATTTATAAAAAATATCATCAAACTCTAGGAAGGCTATCATCAACTCTAGGAAGGCTATCAACAACTCTAGGATGCTATCATCAAAACTCTAGGGAAGGCTATCAACAAACTCTAGGAATGCCTATCATCAAACTCTGGGAAGGCTATCAACAAACTCTAGGAATGCTTCATCAACTCTAGGAAGCTATCAACAAACTCTAGGGAATGCTATCATCAAACTCTAGGAAGGCTATCATCAAAACTCTCAGGGAATGCCTATCATCTAAACTCTAGGAAGGGCTATCATCAACTCTAGGAATGCTATCATCAAACTCTAGGAAGGCTATCAACAAAACTCTAGGAATGCTATCATCAAAACTCTAGGAATGCTATCACAACTCTAGAGCTATCAACAACTCTAGAATGCTATCATCAAACTCTAGGAAGGCTATCAACAAACTCTAGGAATGCATCAATCAAACTCTAGGAATGCTACATCAAACTCTAGGAATGCCGCATATCGTAAGTGCCATATACAGTTGAAGTCGGAAGTTTACATATTACTTGAAGTCACTAAAAACTCGTCTTTCAACCACTCCACGAATTTCTTGTTAACAAAACTGTAGTTTTGGCAAGTCGGTTTGGACATCTACTTTGTGGCAGAACACACGACATTTCAACAATTGTTGTACAGACAGATTATCTCACTTATAATATCACTGTATCACAATTCCATGGCGTCAGAAGTTTACATACACTAAGTTGACGTGCTTTAAAGACTTGGAAATTCCAGAAATTTATCATGGCTTTTAGAAGCGTCTGATAGCCTAATTGACATAATTTTATCACTTGGAGATAGCCTGTTGATGTATTTCAAGGCCTACCTTCAAATCAGTGCCTCTTTGTTGAATTCATGGGAAAAGTCTAAAGAAATCAGCCAAGACCTCAGAAAGAAACAATTGTAACCCTCCACAAGATCTGGTTCATCCTTGCGGAGCAATTTCCAAATGCCTGAAAGGTTCCATCTGTACAAACAAAGAGTACCGAAGTAATAATATACCATAGGACCACGCAGCTGCATGTCAATCTTCCGCTCAGGAAGGAAAGTGTTCGGTCTCTAGAGATGAACGTGCCTTTGGTGCAAAAACTGCAAATCAATTCCCGACACACACGCAATGCACATGGGACAAAGATCGTTTGACTTTTTGGAGAAATGTCCTCCTGGTCTGATGAAACAAAATAGAACTGGTTTGGCCCATGTGACCATCGTTATGTTGGAAGGAAAAGGGGGAGGCTTTTAGCCCGAAGAACACCACCCAACCGTAAGCCGGGAGTGGCAGCATCATGTTGTGGGGGGCTTTGCTGCGAGAGGGACTGCGTGCACTTCACAAAATAGATGGCATCATGAGGAAGGAAAAATTATGTGGATATATTGAAGGCAACATCTCGTCAAGACATCAGTCGGGAAGTTATAAAGCTTGGTCGCAAATGGGTCTTCTCAAAATGGACATGACCCCAAGCATTCTTCCAGAAGTTGTGGCAAAAATGGCTTAAGGACAACGAAGTCAACGGTATTGAGTGGCCCATCACAAAGCCCGGACCGTTCAATCCCATAGAAAACTTTGGGCAGAACTGAAAAAGCATGTGCGAAGCAAGGAAGGCCTACAAACCTGACTCAGTTTGATGGGTCAAAATTCCCCAACGTATTTTTGGAAGCTTTGGAGGCTTCCTCGAAACGTTTGACTCAAGTTAAACAATTAAAGGCAATCGCTCCAAATTACTAATGAGTGTATGCAAACTTCTGACCCACTGGGAAGTGATAAAGAAATAAAAGCTGAAATAAATCATTCTCCTTCTATTTATTCCTGACATTTTCACATCTTAAAATACAGTGGTGATCCTAAACTGACCTAAACAGGGAATTTTTATTAGGATTAATGTCAGGAATTTGTGAAATACTGGAGTTAAAATGTATGTTGGTAAGGTGTATGTAATTCCGACTTCAACTGGTGTACGTAGATAGATATGTCATCCATATGAAGCCCACCAATCTTCAGCAGAAGGCAAAGAGAAGGCGAAGAGCGCCCAGGCTGATGCTGACGGCTCTGTCGGGAGTACTGGAATAAACAGTGGACAAAAACGAACACTCTATCTCAGCTTGATAAAGCAAACTGGCTCTGGCAACACTCCCGTAAGTTTTATAGTCAGATATGCACAGATGGATAGGCCAGCCTGTGCGTGTGCATGTTCCAAACAAACCCTGCGGGGCTGAACTTTCACCTCTCACACACATGGTTACAAGAGCTTCAGGAGCAACGAGACACACCACACACACGCACTACGCACACTGACAGTATGTTTCTGTGCACGCACGCAGTCCACACACACACACACACAACCACACACACAACCACACACACAACACAACCACACACACCACACACACACACACACTACACAACACACACAACACACACACACACACACACACACCCACACACCACAACACACACATACACACACGATACCACACACAGAGACACACACACAGACACACAAACACATACATACACACAGCCACACACACACAGACACACACTCAAATTCCTGCAGGTTGTGTAGAACACACACATACATAGCCATTCATACAGAGGCTCTGTCTCTTACACAGGTGTAAAACATATTGCCCTTTCTATCCCAGAGCCTTGTTGTGTGTTACAGCTCTGTGGATGCAAATATGAAAAGCAATAATGGTCTCTCACCCGTGTCTGTTGGAAGGAAACATGAATATAGGATGTGAAACCATGCAGTGCTTTCTATAAATTGCCTGTGTTCTCTCTGCTGGTGTGACTACACTCTGGCTGCTGTGGCAATAGGCATGCAGATGCAGATGCAGTGACGCAGACACAAGCACACAGGCACACACACATGGAGACACCGATGCAGACACAAGCACACAGACACACACACATACACATGGTGACAGCGACGCAGACACAAGCACACAGACACACACACGGAGACACCTACAAATACGCATGCACAGACACACTCAGTCGTGCGTACACACGGTCCTACTCAGCTGATTAGTTTGGTCCAAGGCATCATCACACCAACACCAGCCAGCGGTTCTGTTGCCCCTGGTACCCACTAAGTCTGAGTCTGCTCTGTTTATTTTGGAACAAGAGCAAGACTAATTAAAGTGATGCTTTATTTATTTTCTCTCTCTTTGCCCTCTCTTTCTAACAAGCCCTCGATAATCCCTCAGTATCAGTGAAGGCAAAGTGTGTGCTCAGGAGTGTGTTGACACAGTGCGGCTCCCTCACACACATACACACCTACACACAGATACACACACACACACACACACAAAAACATAAAACACACACACACGGTCAATGGAGCTTGACCAAGACTGGTGCTACAACACAGGGCCAGAGGGGTATCCTACGAAGCAAGCTAGATCTACTCAGGGTTTTCTAAAGCTAACCAGCTTCAGTTAGCTTCACATTCCAGCTCAGATGTCATCCGTACTACAACAGTGGATATTGCTCTTCTGCCTGCCGCTAACTCTAGCAGACATGTAACTGCCCGTGCGTGTCGTACATGGCTAGTCAAACGTCAAATTCTTAATTGAGACAATGCTGACTATATATATACATACTGTAAGAGCGTCTGCTAAATGACTTAAATGTAAATGTACTGTATAAAAATAAGAGATTATATATTTTTTGATGAATAAAAAACAATGCTGACACATCAATCCATGGGCTTACGCGCGGGAAGCAGGGGTGCTGATAAAAATATAAAAACATTTAAATGAAAAAAATATTAAAATTCACCAAATTTGTGCACTYGGCCTTTATTACTCCTGTATGAGTAGAGAAAGATACCTGTCAGCAGAGCGGGGAGAAAAATGTAATTGGACTATGGATTTTACAATGACGCCTATAGTTGGCCACATTTGCCTCATAGTAATCAAATAAACCCTCTGTTATTCGAGTGTGAACACATTTTTTTGTGATCCATTAATGATTGCACAAAGAAAACCTTTGTTGCTGTTGGAGAAGTGTGAGAAATAGATTATTTCTTGTTATTCACAGTTTGGTGTTTCATTTCAGCTGCTCTTCTTCAAATAAAAGACCATCTGTGAGCCTTGATAAGCCTGGAAAGGGGAAATGAGTAAACCTCAGACTATGCAGAGGACACTCAACATTTCTCTCCTCGACGCCAGGTAACCTCAATGATGTATGCAGCATCAATGATGTATASAGGGAGACATGGGCTCCCCTAAATGCAACAAAAGTCAAACTTTGAGGGGTCTCTAAATATTGATAATTTGAAAGAGACGCTCGCCGACAGCAAGATGCATCAATCTCACCGGAGAAAGTGAGCGAAACAGCGCCCCTCTGTCTCAGTACGTGTAGCCCATGTATCTGATGCTGTCTGGACAAAATGAGTATGACATCATCAGATACATGGGCTACACATACTGAAAACGATGGTCCCTGTTTCTCTCGCTCAAATACTTTCTCCAGTGAGATAGATTCAGCCACTTGCAAATTGAAGGAAGATTATTAAAAARGGAGAGACAAGAAAGTCATTATTTCTTAAGATTAATTAATTTTTGTTGTTAAAAAATGTTGAGTAAGCATGGCTTCTRTTGGCATCCATGAATACTGTGTAGGCCTAATGACAATCTCAGAATGTCGTTACACTTATGGTGTTTGTGACAGATGTTTCTTTCCACTCATCAGATGGCAGGTGCACWGTGCACTGTTTAGATGCTGGAATTATTTTGGAGTGGACAAACATGCAAAGGTAGCCTTCTTTTTCAAGTGATTTGTTTGACAATCAGTCTTTACTATCTTTACTACATGTCTTTACTATTATGCCCATGCCCCTCCCCCTCGGGTATGATTCACGTTGGTATGCAGTATGAGGTTATGTGTGATTCTTTAACACATTGGGGTGTTGACAGACATTACAGTATATGGCCTAGAATGACAACATGGTCTCATTAGAATATGTAAAAATWGTGGGAGGAAATGTTTGTGTTTCAGCCTTTGTTCTTTAAAAAAATATATATTTACAATATATCTATAATAAATACATGTATTAAATATATTTACAATATATTTAAATATAATTACATAGTCTACTGTAGTTCAGATGAATCAGTAAGGATTGAATATCTCATACATCAGGGTGGGAAAAGCCCTACAATATTACCCAGTGTACAATTAGCTTGAGCCCTTGCCATCACCAAGTGAAACATAAGAACCAAACACTCCTCCAACCAACAAATTACCGTGGAAATCCTGCTGCGAAAGGCGAGTTGAATCAAAGAACAACTCTCTCACATATATTTGGTCTGCCATAGCCGCCCACCACCAAGCTTGGACTGTCTGAAACTCAACATAAATCTCCAAGCCGCAGCCTCAGTTCGGCTCCATTTTAGAAACAGGGAATGAACGTTTTGGTTGTCTTCATGTTTGATGACAGTCATGTGAAATGAAAGAGATTTTCTACACCCACCCTTTTGTGTTTGTTTCTCAGCAGGCAGTCCCGTCATGGCATAGCCATAATCCCCCACCTTGCATCTCCATCACTGTGTGAATGGAAAGGAAGGAGGAATAGCAAGCCTCACCACTCCTAACAATTTACTTTATTCCACAAGGTTAGCTCAGGACAACTGGGTCTCGTATCTGTTTTAAAACGTTTCCTTTATAAGGTTACATTTAGAAAAAAAGAGTGTGGGGGGGATCAGAAAGCCTTTAGATTAAAACTAATGACCMTTGGCAATCAGCTGTGTCTGTGTATGCGTGTGCTGAGGGCTGAGGGTAGCGAGAGGTGGTGAAAGAGCTCTTAAGTAGTCGTATCCAGGTCGCAAGCATTCTCCTTTCTGTCGGCCGTCCAAGGACAACTAAGCCTAGTCCAGTGGGAGAGCTTTTGCTCAGCCAGAGAGAGAGGAGGGTGTGGTGGGGTGGAAAGGGGGAGTCGCAACGGGGTGTTCACTGCCCCATGGTGCCCTGCTGGCTGTGGTCTCCCTGTCAGTGCAGCAGTAGGTAACTCTGGAGCCAAGGTGGAGTGAGAAAGGAAGGGAGAAAACTCTGAGAGAAACCATGAAAAATGTGGAGTATGAAAATGTCTCCCTTGGTTTATGGCAGCACAGACAACCTTCCAAGAGCAACACATCTTTAAATTTAACTTGAGATGCCTTTTTCCCCTCCGCTCCTCAACAGTTGGCAATGGCTCGGTTTCGAAAGCAAGGCCAAGTTGCTTGGAAACTGCGACCATGTTAAAAAAACACTTAATAATGTGGCGACAGGCTTCTGTATAAGGAGCTCAGCTTCCAGCTTCGGTGAACATGTTTGGTTCAGACTGAAACTTGGGCAGGTCTAGCAAGAATAATCTGAAATTCCAAGTGATCAGATCTCAGAAAACTGACATACAGTATAATTTACCATTGATAAAAGGGAGAGAGACAAATGTTGTGACATTGGTTGTCCAGGCAAAAGTGAGAGGATATATTGATACCTACTTTTGAAAATATAATTCATAAAAAATGTAAATACATTTTCCACATATCCCTGTTTTGGCAAAATGTTACATTAATATTCAAATTAAGCCCTCTCCTGGAACCGGTTTGTTAATGGGATAGTTCACAGATTGATTGAGCTTTCCTAGTGCAATTAAACCAATGGAATAGTCCCAAAAGCACAAAACCCGCCTATTTGACTGTCTAGGCAGGCTCAAGCAAAGCAAACACTCAGAAGGTCTGCTCCAGAGGCAGTAGTTATTTAGATTAATTTGAGGACGAAATCTCTTGAGATGCACCATCTTGTTTTCAAGTGTCCCAAAACGTAAATGAGTTTTACAGCATAAAAAAGTTGTTGTACAACTACTAATAGGCCTACATCTAATAATGTAGCTGCTACTACAAATATTAATACGGCTAATAAAACTAAGTACCTATTATATAAACATACATACATMTRTACAAATATCTTCACATGGTGATGTTTCAATTAGTTTGTTCTTAACATTTTGGAAGGGCTTTCTTAAATTGACTGTGTGATTTTAATGCGGTGATTTCTATAGGTAAATGATTCCAGTCAGTTGGGCCTTTGTTTCTGAAAGGTTTWACTCCAACCTCATGATGTACCCTTGGAATTTACAATTGTTGCTGTTGTTGAAAGGAGTAGTGTGAGTCTTGTAAAGTTAGTTGTTCCTTAATGCAGTATATACAGGAACATTTAAGTTGATACATTTAAAAAGAAGTTGGTACCAATGCAGGTATGAGTGTCTTTTGATTCTATTCAAACCGTTCAAGGCTGAAGATTCCATACAGGAACACAGAAACCTCCCAACTGGATTTTCAATAAAGTCTCATAAATAAAGGTTGTGATAGATGTTATTCCATTGAATTGGTTTAAAATTATGACTAGAAACAACACACCACACACACACACACACACACACASAGASACKSKSACAKAKACACACACACACACACAAATCAAGGCTTTGATGGATCAAACATACCTCTGGTGCAGAACCCCATACCTCCAGAGAGTAGACACTTCCCGTTAGAGAAACTGAATAAAATGCCCCATTGAGATGAACAAATGTAATGCACCTAAAATGTAACTGTCCTGAACACTTCCTAGCTCAAAGTAACTGTCTGACTTACTTGAAAAAAAAAAAGTGTTTATTTTCCTTTTGGGATCAGTTTTTGCTGTTTTGAGCCACTGTATTCGGTACAGATGCAGATGGAACAAATTGAACATGATTTGAAAAACAACTCCCAAGGGTTACGCCTCAAAAACAAATAATGATATCTGAATGATTGATGAAATAACATAATTAAAAATMAACAAAGGGTCTGTCCTTTAGGATTCTGCACTTGTATAGACTTTGAAACCCAGCAAGTACATGATGTGGTAAACCGGTTTAGAAACAAATGCTGTATGTCAAAACACAACTCAAAATAACAACACAAAACACAAGTCAAAACACAACTCAACCTGAGTGCTTTTGGCTTTGGTCACTTTTGCCTTCAGGTCTCCAGGTCTCCAGTTTTCCAGGCACTGGAGGAATCATMATGTTGCTTTTTGTCTTTCAAGTGTGACACTGGCTGCTAACACTGAGATTTGTGGCATTACAGCAGACTTCTCCATCAGCCTATCAACCAACCTCACAGATAATGCCTCAAGGACCTTGAGACTTCACACTCATAATAATCGCTCAACCAATGTGTTTGGAAGCAGAACCTCCATGGTTTTTCCAACGGCAATTTGTTTTAAACAGTTACTTTTTCAAAAGGTTGAATATGAGGAAATCTGTGAGGCTGATTTGTTTTATGGGCTAGCCCAGCTCTGAATTGCCAGGACATATAGGACAGGTTTTAAGGGAGGGAGGGAGACTGACATTACATATGAGCCAGATGGATTTTCTCCTATCCTGGTCATAAAAGTTCTTAGGACAGTTCACAAATCAAGGCCTTGCAGTATTATGTTAAGCGTTTGGGATTGTTATTGTTATTTTATGTTTGTAAATACTCATGTAATTTACAACTTTTCAAGGATCATTCGAGAATCAACCCACCCTGACGTTTTATGTGTGTGCTTAACAGTTGATACTTGGCTGATAAACTGTCTAGAGCTTTGAGGCTATATTCCATGGAAACATGGTCAGCGTAATAACAGAAGAACAACCAACTTTCTACAGTTTTGAATTAAGACCTGGGATTATAATACTGCACCTAAACTACTTTATAGCTATAAGCTCTTTGTTTTATGTGCAAGGGCATTTTATTTATTTAGTCGAATGGTTTTTGGTGTAAAATGTCCTCTGAAAGGAAAGAAGAGGGCAGCAGGTAGCAGGCGAGGAGAGGGGAAAATGAAAAGTGAAATTCAAGATGGTGCCGGGCTTAAACGGAAAACGTCCGTTCTCCAGGGGCCAGTCGTCTTTCCGGAGAAGAGGAAAGTGGACCCRACGGTGGAGAGAGCTTCTGGTGGTCTGAGCCGGGCTGACTCCCAGGGTCAGTGTCTAGGAAGTTGTTTCCCTGACACAAGCCTCAGAGAAAGGTCCTTTCAATGGTCACAATGGTCTCAACCTCCTTGATGTAATGATATTAATGTACTAGGCAATGCCCCTCCCAAACGAAAGTTGATATCATGAAGCTGCTTCCYTATTTGGATTTTGGAGTAATCCCTATAGGCCTATCTGAGATGGGTTTACTTTTAGCATTTGTTGATATGGCTGGAATAGTGGCAAAACTACTACAATAGGCCTCATAAAAGTAATGGTATTTTATATAGATGAATACTAGAATTGGCCATGTTTGTCAGTAATGTCATTTATTGAGCTTTATTAATGCACCTTATCAATAATAGTCACATGACACGATCAAGTCAATGCACCCTATCAATACAATATGTTCATACATGTTCAAGTTTAAGCAACATGTGGACTACACCGCCATTCAACTACAACACCCCCAGTCTGATGACAGGMAGGATTTGACATGTTTCATTGAAGAGAGAACAGGGACGTTATAGATTTATGAGTGTCTTTTAACATCTAATAATTCTCACAGACACTGATGGACATAACAGACATGTAACATTGGGAGAGGGGGGCTGCATAATTGTGCTAGGACATCAGGTTGTTATTCAACGTTAAAACGTGCAATTGGCTGTATTTCATTCAGTGTGCAGAATGTGTGCATGTATTTCAAGATTAAGTTATCTGGAATGTACTCCAGTTCATAAAGTTGAGGCACGCTGTTCCCTTCAATCAATATTCACTTTGAAATGTATTACAATATGCATTTTTTATGCTATTACAATTTAGAATATATTTCCCTTGTATATTTTTCCTAATGATAATATATCATCATTTGACTTTTGACAATCACATTTGTCTATTTCCTTTATCTTCGTGCATTCAGCTAATAAGAGATTTGTGTTTGTATAAATGATATACTTTCATTCAGAGACTTCTTTACAAATGTTGAATATTTTGGTCAACTTTACAGGCCTACACACAAAGAGGCTACATTACATTCATTTGCAAAGTCCCATGTAGGCCTAGGCCYTGCTGATATAGAACATACCATTGCCTTATAGGAATGTGGAGAGAATTATATAAGACGTTTATAAATGTGAAGTGTATTGCCTTGTTGCTGTAATCAATTAAATATATATGTTTTTAAAACAGGGCATTTAGCAACCAACTTTATTGCTTGTCGGCCAGTTTAAGAGAGAAGCATTAGAGGTCCATACATGGAGTAGGGGTTGATTCTTAGATCTAGGGCTACTCATCCGTTTCGTCGATGATATCTGGAGCCAGCGAATGTATACAAACTATAAATTCCCCCTCTTCTCTGCGCTCTCTTTGGAGCGCCAGATTTATTCTGAATAACATTCTTTGGAGGAAAGGGCTTAGCCTTAGCGGAATTACATTAACATGCCCAGATAYAGGTCTTGGAAGCCAAGAGATGTCCAAATGTTCATTTATCAAGAGCTTATGATTCCGATAGGCAACAAACGGTCTTTGTGAAGTAGCCCTAGCGAGGCTTGACAGGATGGCATCGTTATCCTGTCTCTGTGATGCATGCTGTTGGTGTTGCGCGTATAGGCATGTTTTCACTTTAATCTCCATATCCAACTCTTGACTCCGCTTTAGAACATTTGTATTCACATTTCTCATCAGGAAAACCCAAAAGGTATTTTAAGGCTTGAAATGCTAAATTAGGCCAAACCCACAAATGTGCAGGTATCACTAAAGAGAAAGAAAAAATGTGCTTCGATAGTATTATACAACTATTGCACAGAATATGTTCACACTTCCAGTGGGTCTGGACCAAGTGAAGTAATAAGCCCTACCACCGTAGGTCCATAATGCTGCACTACAATGTTGGCTCTAGGGCTATAAACTAATAAATAGTGATTAGGCCTATTTTTACTACAAGAAGTTTGACATAACCTGCTATCAATAACATAGGCTTGTGGCATGTGTTTAAATGCAATTGAAAAGTTGCTATTACGCCATTATTGTGTGTGCAAGTAGCATAGTGGACTGCTAAATAAGGCGTATCTAATCATTCCTTACTTCGGCTGACTCAACATCATTTGTCACTCACTGACTCAGAATTATGAGGAGGCCTATTTGTGGGCAATTATTTTTTGCCATCACCTTATTTTAGACACTTTAATTCATCTATGTCAATTATTTACATGGAGTTAATCAATGCAACAGGACAAGATAGCGTACATTCACTTGGGCAAACTGCTCGTTGAAAACGCATGTGGAATTTATTTTTCTTAACGACTTGCCTAACTTGCATTCGTAAATACAAACGATGAAATGGTGTTGGAATTGTGAGAGAGTATGACTAAGTCATTTGAAAAGCCCTGATAAGTGTGATCTACTTAGAGCAAATTGACGAGAGGTTAAATGCTCCACCATGTTTCGACTGGGTCAATAACTGTCCATTTCGGCTTGAGTGTACCCATGCTGCTTGGCTTATACCCAGAAATCGAAATATGACTTAATGAATGACGTAATTGTAATATATAATGATATATTAGGTATATGGATAATTTAAACAGGAAACATAAGCACATTCCAGCCCTCATAGCAATGATACCTTCACACAGTGAAATAAGGCCTACGTGGCAGTGAAGTCCAAGACGAATTCATTTAAGGCTACTCAAATAAACGTTAATATCCACTTCAGAGCACTGTTTTGAGAGCGAATATTATAGGCTAGTCAAGACCTTGTCAGGTGTGAAGTTGTCTCTCCTTCAGTGTTGTTTTCCATATTCATTTGTCCCCTAAAGAGAAGGTAATAATGCCCCCAAAGTAATAATATTCTATATACATTCAATTATTTTTTTTAATCGAAAATCAAAATTAAGAAACTTTTTATTTACAATATTTTCAGTGCAAATAATTATTGACCAACATATAATACAACAATATTTATCAACGCTTCCACAGTAAATTACATGTAACATTGTGTCATGTTTTTGGATTTCAGGACACGGAATAAGTGGTTCAGATTAAAATTCACAACAGAATATTTCCTTCAGTTGAGTAAAAAGTCATGCACATCGCCTAATACTAACTGACCGAGCTGAAAGATGGAGGGAGTCATAATATCCCATACACGCTGTAGAGTATCCTACTGGCCCTCCACTTTACGACAACTGCGCTCTGTATATCCATTTTTTCAAAATAATATTTATATTAAATTATACATTTTACATTAAAAAAAATAACGTTTGACTGTGCACTCATATTAACATTTGCGATGATGGCACAGCTTCTGTAAGGGCACTGACTGAGTTCGCCTCCTCGGTACTCACAGGGATGGCCCCGGTCATGATCACACTAGTCTTGTTGTGCTCAGAAATGTCCATGTCACTCTTGTCCTCCTGTCCATCCTCGAAATCGGACTCGCTTGCTTCGCTCTCACACTCGGACTCTTCCGGCTCCTTGGACTCGGCCTCTGTCAGTGACTTGTCCGGCGTCTCCTTCTCCTTGTCTTTCTGTGCCTGGGCTTCTTTCGAATGCCTCCACTTCATGCGCCTGTTTTGGAACCACACTTTGACCTGCCGAGAAAGTGCACGAGCTCGTTTAGACGTCGTCGGCCTGAGCCCGAGGCCTATTACTCGCCAAAAGGTTGACAATGAAATATGCTTCATAGAAATATGACCCATAGAGCGACATAGTGGAGAGCATTAAGGCCAGCCTCTACGCAACACAACAATACCTTCTTGATAAGGAAATCATAGTCTACATTTCTAATTAAACAACTTTACAGTAGCCTAGGTAGGCTACAATTAAGTTAATGTAGAATAAAATAAAATAAACGATTTTGCGTAAAGATGGGCATACATGGCGTAAAGGTGGTCCTAGCCTACAAGAACAACACAAATACTATTAAAACATCATATATATATTACATTTGTATTGCTTAACCCTAATGGGGTTAGGTAAAACTATAACTTTCATCCGTTTGCAATAATTCGTTGTAATCGACTTTCATTTCCTTAGAAGTTCTCCATTGCGCAATTGTGTAGTTGCCTACTGGGCTATATTACCGGGCGTGTCCTCCTCTGAGTGGAGGCTTCCTGTCGTAACAGCACAAGGCCAAGTTTGATTGTTTTACACTATTATGTCTTTCCATCTCAAGAATCAAGGATTCTAAAAAAATAACTCCAGATTTGCATGGTCTATGCTTAAACATGGTTAATTGAAAAGGCCTGCTTGTCCATACAATAGCCCAATTGAGGCTTATAGGTTACAGTAACGTGCACGTATCTTACCTGTGCGTCTGTTAGGCCAAGCATTGCAGCCAGTTGTTTTCTGTCGGGTTTGGTGACGTATTTCTGTATTTCGAAACGTTTCTCAAGCCCTTTTCTTTGCAGATTGGAGAAGACCGCCCGCGACCAGGACCTCTTCCTTTTGTACGTCTGTGGCATCGTGTCTTTAGTAAGGACAGCATATGGACCTGTATAAATAAAGGGACATAAAGGTTGAGCAATGTTATTTATTCGTTCAAAATTCAAAGTGTAACGATCTTTGGTCAGTTATACTCTGCAAAAAATACAAGAACAACAGAACATATACCTAAGGTTTAAAAGCAAAGTCTGAWTTTGAAAGGCTATGTAAAAATATTGTTCGAATCCTTAAATGCGCTGTGTGCGTAAAAAGGCCATTTGAAATATGCGGACGSCTACACTACCTGGAAAGGTGTCCTGAAACTGATGCTGCCCTGATTGCCTGGCGCTGTTTAGTGAGCTCATCATGGAGGACGCGTCACTCATCCCCGGGTCTATGGATGCGAAGTACTGGCTCGCTGGCTGGATCCCTGACTGACGGTTCGAGCTAACAATGGACGTGAGATCTGTCACAGGGCGAGAGATAAGTAAGAAATTACCGCAACGTATACACGAGTATTCAACGCTGAAACTTTTCAGCTAAAAATTAACTTTTGTGTGCGAGTCTGAATGTTGTCTGAAGCTAGAAAGTTCCTAGTTTTATAGTTTGGCAACTGTGGAACCTTGGATATTCATATAGAGGTTTTTCTATGAGTGCGTAAAGGATAAAGAGTACGTGTTGCCTCAGTGGTGTTGGTGCCTTCAAGGTCAGTACTTCAAATCAAATCAAATCAAATCAATTGTATTGGTCACATACACATATTTAGCAGATGTTATTGCGGTTGTAGCGAAATGCTTGTGTTCCTAGCTCCAACAGTCCAACAATGCAACAGTACTTTGTAAACGTATCTTGAAGTCAATTTAGCCATCTTATAAAAATGTGCCTTTACAACATTATGGCATTCTTAAATGCTTTCTTTGGCAGTGAGATAACCTTGATGTAGGCTATACATTAGTTATTTTAGAAAATTCAGTGAAAAGTGAACTTCAAAGCATACCTCTTAAAGACGATATGTCTTTTGTTTTGGGGTCGAAGTCTGTTGACAATATCCGATCGATTCCGAACTTGAGGTCCTTGCTTGAAGGTGGGGGAGCTTGTTGGGAGCTGAGACTCGTTCTAGATACCGAAGTTAAGTGTATTCCGTGTCTGTGATAAGGAGACCCGGGGTTCACTCTCCCACCGTAGATCGACTGCTCTGGCCCCACCGGTGAAGGACGCAATGGCGATCCAGAGGCGTGAACCTGAGAACGGTGTCCCATATGAGTCATGAGGGCCGAGGATCCCGGGATGTTCTCAGCATCACCGACCTGCAAAATGTCAGCAATGCAAAAGGAGGGCTTCTTCATTGTATCCATAGCGAAACCACCCGCGCAATAAGCAGACCAAAGACTAAAATTCGATGCGTAAAACGGGTTGAGTCCGGCCGTATACATCCTTAACTCGTAATGTTGCCCCTCGGTTTATCAGAAACGACAATACAACAATAAATTCGGCATACAACTTTTAGTTAAGTGTAGTCAGAGAAAGCTGCCGTCTTTATGTAAGTGCCAGAAATCTTTATCAAACAACTCTGAAATTTTAGTCTTTGGTCTAAGTACTTCCACAGTGAAGTTTCTCCTCTGACACTGATTGGTTGCTTTTTAGCCAATAGAAGTTTGGTCTCGAACACCGAAACACGCCCTTGTGATGGAGATACGCATAGTTAAGTGTTGCTAATGACAGCGACATGCTCGTTGACCTCTTGAATATCTTCATAAACATTTTCAACTGCAGCCACCGACACCATCATCATCTTCGTCACCATCTTCATCGTCTTCATGGATGGCAGCAGCAACAACAACAATAAATGCAAGTGCAATATGAAAATGTGAAAATATATGTTATACTAATGTCATGTAATGTAATAGTAATGTAACAGTAATGTTTATTCTTGCACTTAGCTTTTAGACATTCGGCTTTGTTTCTGAATAAGTAAAAAAAAAACGTTGATAAAAATCTGATCTCTAGGCTTTAGGCCTGCAAATGGAATCATATGTTCATATTATTTTCTGCTAAACATTAGGGTGGTTCGGTTGAGTTTGTATCGTTGAAATGGAAAAACAACTGACTTTCAAACGATGTAGGCTCCAAAAAGTTAACACGGTCAATAAATAAGACCTTATTTATTTGAAAAATAGCTTCTWTTTTTTGCTTCATAAGCGTACTAAATTTCAGGCAATATCATCAATCGAACATCTTAAATACATCTGGGTTACAAGCCAATTTAAGAGAAGTAACGTGATCTACATGATATAGGCTAGAGTGCAGGAAACTAGAGAGTTTCTATTAGAATTCAGGTCATCCTGTTTTTGATGGGCTGTGATTCGTGCTAAATGAGCCTGTTAGATTTGTCCTGAAATAGAACCTGTTTTAGTATTTTAGGATACAAGCGAAATCTTTATTTCATCCGGAGTAGAGGAGGGAAACTTTATAATGACTGTTGCAACTTCCTTTTTCAATATTTGTGCAACTTTATCTCGACCTGCAAGTTGCATGGTGACGCAAATCCGCCCCTATGCTCATAATAAACAGAGGAAATCTATTCCCCTCTAAAACGAAAAGACAATAACTTCAGAGGCCATACTTCATCCGTATTCGAGACTCGCATGTTTCTCACCGAGTAACGAACATAATGGGGGACTGATTATTATGACAATGACAAAATATCAAAGGGTAAATTAGATGTTATTATTATTGTAGGGATGGGAATGTAAGTGTTGTCATTTTCAATTCGGGGGAACATTTAGACWCTAGGCTACTTGCAATATAGCCTAACTAGTCGTRAGATTGGCTTTTATAACACATAGGTAAGGCAACAGCCATATACCAGATATTTATACAGTGCTTTTTATTAAACAGGAGTCATCYTGTATTACAATAAAACATTGAATGAATGTATAAATACTAAATAATCCTAATTATCTGTTAAAGGTGAAGTCTAATAATAATACAAAATAAACAACAACAACAATAATAATAATACTTTACTTTTAATAATGAACAATCGTATTCATATTGATAATGATGAATAATAACAAACTTTACTTTTTATTAAAATATAAACACATTTTACTCATGGCCTACAATTTAGTAGTGTGTGTGTGTTGTGTGTTGTGTGTGTGTGTGTGGTGTGTTGTGTGTGTGTGTGTGTGTGTGTTGTGTGTGTGTGTGTGTGTGTGTGTGTGTGTTGTGGTGTGTGTGTGTGTGTGTGTGTGTGTGTGTGTGTGTGTGTGTGTGTGTGTGTGTCCTACACATTCGATTGTTAGCTCCCAAATCCCACATCACACAATCAGGCCCATGCATGTACTGTTTTCAATCCATTGTCATTACGTGCGCGTCTCATCCTCCAACTGCATTCATTAGACTTGATTCATTCCCGGAAGAAACTATGACCCTGGCCTGACTGCCTCCTGTCACGGTGTTTTTCGGATGACACTTTTCCGGGTTCAAATTAGAAGTTAAATGTAGGCTAACGTTTGCCCCCGATCATGCAGTCAAAACAATCCAGGGAAAAGGATGTAGCAGAGGCACAGCGGGATAACAAGCCTCAATTATTTCAGGTTCTGATGAGCCTTCAGAGGGAAGCATACATTGGCGGATTGGCCATCTGTCAATTCTGGCAAATGCCCGAAGGACCATCTTTTATTTGGGTGGGCTGGTGGAAATATATATATATATATATATATATATATATATATACACTGAACAAAAATACAAACACAACATGTAAATTGTAGGTCCCATGTTTCATGAGCTGAAATAACAGATCCAAGAAATGTTCCATACGCACAAAAAGCTTCTTTCTCTCAAATGTTGTGCACAACTTTGTTTACATCCCTGTTAGTGAGCATTTCTCCTTTACCAAGATAATCCACCCATCTGACAGGCGTGGCATATCAAGAAGCCAATTAAACAGCATGGTTATTACACAATAAAAGGCCACTAAAATGTGTAGTCTCAAGTTTTGAGGGAGCATGCAATTGGTATGAGTATGGCAGGAATGTCCACCAGAGCTGTTGCCAGAGAATTGAATGTTAATTTTTCTACCGTAAGCCGCCTCCAACATCCTTTCAGAGAATTTGGCAGTATGTCCAACCGGCCTCACAACCGCAGTCCACGTGTATTGGCGTGATGTGGGCTAGCAGTTTGCTGATGTCAATGTTGTGAACAGAGTTCCCCATGGTGGCAGGTATGGGCAGGCATAAACTACGGACAACGAACACAATTGCATTTTATGATGGCAAATTGAATGCACAGAAATATCGTGACGTGATCCTGAGTCCATTGTGAGGCCCATTTATTTTAAGGTATCTGTGACCAATAGATGCATATCTGTATTCCRAGTCGTGAAATCCATAGATTATGGCCTAATTTATTTATTTCAATTGACTGATTTCCTGAAATGAACTGTAACTCAGTTACATCTTTGAAATTGTTGCATGTTGCATTTATATATTTGTTCAGTATATTTTAAATGGGCCTGTTTTTTTAATGAATTTTGCACAATTTCTTGGTTTTCATAATAATCTGTATTGAGCATTTGYCTGACCAGTGGGCAACGTCCGGCCCCCCATACCAAGATGGGCCGGCCCGGTTTTGTGATTGGCTGTGCTGAGGTGTCGCAAGTTCACATTCACAGACAAACGCGCATCATCAAAAATAAGTGAGATCTGCTCTGACTCTCACTCAATCAGAACTGAAACTCATGGATCATTAAAAAAAAACGGAAKGATAGTGCTAAAAAAGTTAGAGAGATAAAAAAGGCTATTGATGCCGACGCTGCTAAATGTCCGAAATTAACCGATTTATATGCAAAAAGTTCTGCTGGTCCGAGTGCTGTGTCTGTGAGAAATGACAGACCAGCTGCTGCTGCCACTGCACGGTGCAGTTGAAGTTGGAAGAAAACAGAGAAAGACACTCAGGCACACTGACACCGATCATGTAGCCTACTGCTGCAAYTCCGGACTAATATTCTGGCTTTATATTGTATGACATAGTAGGCTGATTAAGGAAGGGGGGATTCGGGGGAACATTTAGACACTAGCCTAACTAGGCGTTAGATTGGCTTTTATAACACAGGTAAAGCAATAGCCATCTACTAGATATTTATACAGTGCTTTTATTAAACACAAGTCATCATGTATTACAATAAAACATTGAATGAATGCATAAATACTAAATAATCCTAATTAATCTGTTAAAGGTGAAGTCGGGATCTCTCTGTATTTTAATTGTTTTATCAATGTTTAGGCTATTTGCTTCGCTTGTAAATCTGTGTCTCTTCAGGCAGCAAGGCAACTAGGGTTTTTGAACTGTAGCAGAGAATGGTTGCACCTGACCTCGCCTGCCTTCCATATTTGAGTATTGTATTTCCATTGTTAGAGCTCGACTTGCCAATACAATAGATAATATTTGACTGTGGTGACTAGGGACTCTCGTGTCAGATTACATTCCCGCATAAAATCAATTTTTTTCATCCGAGAGACCGTCACTGATTTGTGAAAGGATACGCATACGCGACACTGTCAAACGAAGCCCAAAACTGGAAATCTGTACGCATCCAGAGAAACTAGTCCCGTCGTTCTATGACAAACACAGAAAGGTTTAAATTGAATTCAATGGAGGAAAACAGAGAGAGCAGAGGACAGACTCTGACACAGATGTACTGCCAGTTCCTTAATGTTTTGTCTGTATATGTAGCCTAGTATTAAACACAGCTAAGTGGGTAGGGTGGAACACATAGGTGATGTCAGGCACTCATTTGCAATATAAGGAGTTAGGCTGTTATAAAGTATTATGAGCCAATTGTCATCTATTATGCATTGATATAGTGATTTTTTTCTTTGTCTGAAAATGTTTGTTTATTCATTCACAACTAGGATGTTGCTGGGCCCAGTACAGGCAGTGTGGTCTCATCATCTCCCGGTCACAGTGATGCTAGACGCAGCACAGGCAGCTCAGCTGAGTCAACTGTAGTGAACATAGGAAGACAACACAGAGAGAGAAACACACACACACACACACACACACACACACAACACACACCACACACACACACACACACACACACACCACACACACACACACACACACACACACACACACACACACACACACACACACACACACACAACACACACACACACACACACCCACACACACACACACACACACACACACACACACACACACACACACACACACACACACACAATACTGCTGCCATTATTCACCTTTATACACATCCCAGCATATGCTGTAGTATTCATAGTCAGTGACAACCCTGTTTTGAGCCCCACATTTTTAGCAACAAAAAAAATGCATGTTATTTTGGCGTTAATACATGTCACATATCAGTTTGCACACTCTCTATATATAAACTCCRAGTAATTTATTGGGTAAATCATGCTAAACCGCCACTGTTCATAGTATATTCATAGTATTTTCTGGATATTCCTATATTGTGTATATATTTGTATTACCATTCCTACTAAAATATTTTTTTATTACTTGTTTGTGTATATATCTATATATATATGTGTGTGTGTGTGTTGCACTCTTAAGGAGAGCCTGTGAATATGTATTTAACCTCAACATTTACATATTGTATTCTGTGCATGTGATCAATAGACTCGCTGTGATGTGGGCTGGTGTGGCTAAAATGCTAGGACAGAATWTTTGGCCCAGTCCGCCCCTGTTAAAACATGAAGACAAGCTGAAACATGTCAAAGCACTGGAGTCTTTATTTTACACTCTGGAATGTCATACAATAGTGCCATTTCATTGGTCAATCATTTCATATGTGATTGAATGTTATGTTTGTCCAGTTCAAATGAATGTATAACCCATGTGACATACTGTAGGCCTATTCAGTGATTGTTTCAGTTCTATTATAATTGTTATTGCCTTTAGTTTTCAATTACATCACTGCAGGATTGTATTACAAAACCATAACAAAATATGGGTGTCATAAGACCAATAACATTCTAATAGCATATTGTCAATTTATAAAAGGAATTGTGCTTTGCATTGGACTGTATGTTGGAAAGGTTGGTTGAGGCTGTCAGAAATTCTTTAGGCTACTGTATAAACAAACAAACATGTTGAAAATAAAATGTAAAACTACAAGTCAACACTTTTTGATTAAAAACAAAGTTTGACAGCTACAGTACAGCTGACCATTGAGAGCCAGCATTCACAAGCCTATTGTTGTCAGTTGACTGCTCTGTGTGTATTTTACAGGAAGCCTTATCAGACCTCAGGAAAACTGAATGAGCTGCTCAGCCAACAACTGTCTCGGATCAAGAAGTTGGGAGGGACGCAAATTAAATCATTTCCATTATTAAACAGAGAATTATTACTCCCCTTTGGTAAAACTTAGACCTAGGCCAAGATTACTATTTCTGGAAATGTTTGTCTCAGGAAGGAACTTTCACAGATTTAATGGGACCTGGGCCATTGTACATGGCCTTCTGTATGGCATGGTGCCATCGTTTCCACAGCAACAAAAAAAGTTAAGGGAGTTATCCAAAGTGAATTGAAAACAGGTTTGTCCCATTTATGTGACCCCAAATGTGTCTTTTATTATATTCAATAATATTTTAATCAGTTCTGTTCAATAGCCACCATGTTATGAGGGAACCCGGCTCTACACATGTGTGAAAAGGTCTCGAGATGTTTTTGAGGATTGTTTCAGGGTGTTTGTCCAGCCAATGGTGCAACAAACATCAATTGTCTATGTTATGACTGTGGTCCATATGAGTAATCCCATAAACTCTGTGGTAGGGGTGGGACAGGCTAGCACATCAAATAAATCCCCACAACAGGCCTCTGTAAACTATTAGGACATAGACCCAACTATCCAGGTTTTTAATCTGATAGGGGAGAGCTCTTAATGTGTTCATGTATTTGTGATGGTAACATCATGTAAATGCATTAGGACCCTTTTGGAGACTGTGTTTTATATATTATTTATTTTATTCTAGATACTTGGAGGCCTATCCATGTTGATCTGTTGCTAAGGGCCTGGTCAAGTGGATCGAAGCTAGTTCCTTGGATACAGTGGCCTGGGAGCCCCAGCTGCCCATCAGTGAAGACGGGACTCATCACGCAGGAAACATAAACATTGAAATATCAAAATCCTCCAGCGCTGATCATGGGAAAATGTGGAAACCTCAAGGATTTTATCCTACCCTTTAGGCCAGCAATCACCATCAGGAGAGTTCACAACCAAAGCTGAATGTCTCCACTGTTCCTGTGGTTTAAGGCCATATTAAACTAAAACTTAAAATGATTAACCAAAAGACATCATTACAATCACATTATTGTGAAGTTGTTCCTGAAAGGCTACAGTGTGGGCGAAATGACCCCCCCCCCCCCGTGTGGTCATAGAATAGCACAGTTCTCCTGGCTTTCCCCCACACAAGAGGACGTAGATAAAGACATTAGGTGGTCATTAGGTGGTCATTAGGAGTGGTAGACTAACCACACTCTCCTCAGTCTGCCCTGTCGTTTAAACAATCGAAGAGCTTCTTTAATGGAAGCTTTTAAATATGATGGTGTCCCACTGTCTGTACATTAACAACTTATGTGTTTACTTTAAAACGGCCCTGGCGCAGATTAAAGTCGCTCCCCTCCGTGCCTCTTGTGACTGGTGCCTTTAAGGTCTTCCGATTACTCGCTGGGTCAATGTACACAGGGTTAAACCATGTTTGCTGAGCACTCTGGGGTCGCAGTGCTAAATAGGAGAGGAGACTAATGGAAACGCAAAAGGTCATCATAACAAACCATTACTGCTTCTTCTCTCCAGTGTCCTGGCATGCATCCCAGGAGGCCAAAAAGAGAAAAGGCACCTCGCACATAATGACGCCCATGTGACCGTTGGCTCGGGTCGCACTCCGCAACCCCGCGCAAAAAAAGGAAACTTCTCAATTTATAGACTCTATTTAAGCATGGTCTGTGACTGCCAGTGATCAATTTTGCATGTGTTTACCACAACCCTTCACTATTGAGGAAAAGCAGAGCCTCCCAGTGCGGAGGAGATCTATACCCGTGTCACACTGTCCCAGGAGCAGCGCTTGCTGCGTCAATTAATTGTAATAACACGCCACTATGGAAACAAATGTGCAAATGATCGGGTGGGAATTCTAAACAACAATGGAACCGGAGGKTGCAGAGTAGCAGGTGCTGACAGTATGTGGACACGCCTTCAAATTAGTGTATTCGACTATTTCAGCCACACCCATTGCTCACAGGTGTATACAATCTAGCYCATAGCCATGCAATCTCCATAGACAAACATTGGCAGTAGAATGGCACCGGTCAACTGTAAGTGCTGTTATTGTGAAGTGGAAACGTCTAGGAGCAACAACAGCTCAGCTGTGAAGTGGTAGGCCACACAAGCTCACAGAACGGGACCGCTGAGTGCTGAAGTGCATAGCACGTAAAAATTGTCTGTCCTCGGGTTGCAACACTCACAACCGAGATCCAAACTGCCTCTGGAAGCAACGTCAGCACAATAATTGCTCGTTGGGAGCTTCATGAAAAGAGTTTCCATTTCCGAGCAGCCGTACACAAGCCTAAGATGACCATGCACAATGCCAAGCATCGACTGGAGTGATGTAAAGTTCGCAGCCATTGGACTCTCAGTGGAAACACGTTCTCTGGAGTGATGAATCARGCTTCACCATCTGGCAGTGCGATGGATGAATCTGGGTTTGGCGGATGCCAGGAGAACACTACCTGCCCGAGCACATAGTGCCAACTGTAACATTTGGTGCACGAGGGATATATGGGGCTGTTTTTCATGGTTCTGGCTAGGCCCCTTAGTTCTAGTGAAGGGAAATCTTAATGCTACAGAATACAATGTCATTCTAGACGATTCTGTGCTTCCAACATTGTGGCAATAGTTTAGGGAAGGCCCTTTCCTGTTTCAGCATGACAATGTCCCCCTGCACAAAGCGAGGTCCATATAGAAATCGTTTGTTGAGATCGGTGTGGAAGAACTGGCCTGCACAAAGCCCTGACCTCAACCCTATCGCCCTATCGAACACCTTTGGGATGAATTGGAACGCTGACGCCTAATCGCCCAACATCAGAGCCCGACCTCACTAATGCTCTTGAGGCTGAATCGAAGCAAGCTCCTGCAGCGTGCGTGCGTGATCCCGTGTGTGAGCGCGTGTGTGCCTATACATCTCACAGATTACTAGAGCTGGATAACGTTCGATATCTATAATAGGCCTGGAACATTACCTAGGCCTAGTTATTTTGACTTCAGAAAATGATGTTGTTATACCTCTCTACTTGATTTGTGGTCGCTACCAAAACAATTAAATCAAGGTTATGATCGGGCATGTTCACACAAAGCGACATTTTACACCTCAGGTATCAACTTGATGGATTCCAGTTTTGTCAACGCCCCAGAGCTGTCTAAACAGACCGTGTTTTACGACCTCTGAAAGTACAGCTGTCAAAATTACGAATAGCCTAAATCGGAATTGTCATTAAAACAGAAACATCATCTAAGCAATGACAAAATAAAATAATAACATAAATTGAACACTCATAATGGTTATTTTGTTTAATTTCCGAGTCGTCATCGCTTCTAAATCCACATAGGCCTAATTCAATCACGAATCTGGGTATTAATTTGACATAGGCATAAATCAAATTGTATAGCGTCGAATATAGACTAAAGTAGCCTAGCCTATAGCAAAAACATGAATAAATTATTAATTTTGTGAGTAAGACAAGAAGCCTACGTCCAATTCTTTCCTATATTCCTGTATATCCTATATTCTTTCCTTGACGTCTTTGGGTGGCAGTAGTGTTTTCACTAATCAATAAATCTGCGTTTCCTTTTTTGTGCAGTTTTCATTATGGACGTCTGGACAGCCACAGAAGGCAACAATGCACTTTCACTTATCAGGATCACATCCCAGGGAGAAGAGGTCCGGAGGAGAACATCCATAGATCCAGTTAAAAACACAACAGTAATACTTTTCCACACTATCCCAAGCGCCTTATATTTCATGTACCGTTTTAATATAAATTGCCTTTCAGAACATATTTTCTCGTGCCAACCTAAGGTCACATCGACACGTTTTCACCTAGTCGGCTCAGGGGATTCGAACCAGCGACCTTTCGGTTACTGTCCCAACGCGGCCTCTTAACCGCTAGGCTATCTGCTGTCCATATACAGATACTACAGTAGCCAATTTTTTTGTTATGCAAATTAGTTACTTTGGAGGCACGTCAAGCTACTTTGGTGCTATGAACACTCTAGTGCCTTGTGCATATCAGTAGTCTAATTGAATTTATTCATGCTATTTTAAAAAATTAATTAAAGTGATTATATTACATTAAATGTGTTTATTGCTTGTCAAATAATAATTATCTCTAGAGGCTATCGTTTCCAAAGAAGGGTTATTAAATTAAGGCTTTTGGGCAAGTAAACTACACGCAATAAAATTATAATATGTAATGTGAAGACAATAATGTTCAATTATCCAAACAACAGATTTCAGGCCCACACACACATTAAAAAAAGTATAAACGCAACATACAACAATGTCAAACATTTTACTGAGTTACAGTTCATATAAGGAAATCAGTATATTGAAATTAATTAATTAGGCCCTAATCTATGGATTTCACATCACTGGGTTGGGGGTGCAGCCATGGGTGGGCCTTGGAGGGCATAGGCCCACCCACTTGTCAGCCAGGACCACCCACTGGGGAGCCAGGCCCAGCAAATCAGAATGAGTTTTTCCCCACTAAAGGGCTTTATTACAGACAGACATACTCCTCAGACGATCCCGCAGGTGAAGAAGCCGGATGTGTAGGTCCTGGGCTGCGGTTGTGAGGCCGGTTAGAAGTACTGCCAAATTCTCTAAAACGACATTGGAGCCAGTTTATGGTAGAGAAATTAACAATCAATTCTCTGGTAACAGCTCTGGTGGACATTCATGCAGTCAGCATGCCAATTGCACACTCCCTCAAAACCTGAGACATCTGTGGTATTGTGTTGTGTGACAACTCTGCACATTTTAAAGTGGCCTTTTATTGTCATGTTGTTTAATCAGCTTCTTGATATGCCACACCTGTCAGGTGGATGGATTATCGTGGCAAAGGGGTAATGCTCACTACATGTTGCGTTTATATTTTTGTTCAGTGTAAAAAAAACAACACTTAAAACATTGCCTTTATTAAAATGTTTATAAGGTGCAGGCCTAGCCTACCTGGTCGTGATGATACCCTACTTATAAATTATTTAGACTACATTACTAAGATAATGGGATCACCTAAACTATTATCACAGAGCCTCTCCATTTTAATCAAACACACTACTTATTCACAGATTAGGCTACAGTATTTACTGCATCCTTTTAATATAGTCTAACACCACTCTTGAAATCGGATACATTTTTTGGTCATAAATCCGTCTGTGATGCACATTGTTTTTTTTAATGCGCTCAACTATGTGATCAGACATTCTGATCCTCATGCAGGTCTTTACTTGGGGTCCTTATTATAGCATAATAAACTCAATACACAGGTCAACTTTAACAAAATGCTGCCATCTAGTGGTGGTTCTTAGAAACAATCTGGCACCTAACAAATGAAAATGATCACGACTGCTTTTCCACAGGCAGCCCAAACCTGAGTTTTTAACCAATTATTGGCAAAATAGCTAATCTGATTGGTCGAAGACGCAATTAGTGTGTGGGGGGATCAGATAATTAGGCACCTGTGTAAACGCAGCCATAGAGACATAGGCCTATCTATGAGCGTTATGGCAGTGACTGTAGAATATTGCACAAAAATAACGGAAAACATTAACAAAATGTCAGTCAGACTCGAATGCTGAGGGCAATGCAATGAAATCTGTTGACCTGGGTTCAGTTATGTGTAGAAAAACATGCTATTTTTCTCTAAATCATCACTGCACGTCCCAACGACATCTCAATCCGGATAACACTTTGGGCTATGTATAGTGCATTGAGTGTGAGCCAGTCGAACAGGGTTCCGGTCGAACAGGGTTCCGATATAGAGCCCATGAGACTCGTTCAATCCAGGAGCAGTGAGCATATTTTGGACCAGGCACATCTTCACTTCAACACGTAGGCCTAGGCTAATGCACAACATGCTTGTCAAGTGCGAATAATTTACGACAGGTGGGATTCATCCCGTTAACTTATCCCAATAAACAATCTATTTGTCTTTCCTCATAGCACAAGTTCAGCTGTGGTAAGAATGTTAAAGATTCAGCTGTCCACTTGTGAATTGACAGTCTGCTGTGGAACTGAACTGCCCCTAAAGAGACACTTTCGATTCAGTTTCATTGTTCCATTTTAGGCTAAATGGCAAGTTTTAAAATGGGAGCACACGCGGTTTCTTTTGTTAGGCATGCGTAGTTTATCCAATTAGCCCATTTCACTTTTCAGAATCGGCCATCAAAATTACATTAAGTCTTCTACTCTTAGGATGAAAACTTTGAGCTTGAATGACCAGGCATACCCAGGTTTTCAGAACAAAATTATATTGGGTTGAGTTGAAGCCATAGCCATTTTACTACATTACCACATATGTTACAACCAAGCCATGACATTTGATGGAAATATTCACTTTCAGTTTCCTGTAGGGGAAACCCAATTTAATGGCACCACAAAATCTGAGAAAACACATGATCAATCACTGACTGGACTTTCCAGATGAGCCAGCTGCAGTTAGTCTATTGGAGATTGTTGGAGTTGGCATTGAGGTTATGCTCGGGTTTAACCTCTGACCTCAATAAGGGCCTTAACCATTAGGGAGGAAGTTCCATGGAAGCAGACAGGTCCAGGCTGACATTAAATCCAGCTGGTGGTCCTGTGGTGGTCTGATAGGACACAGGTGACACCTGCACTGGATATGATATTAATTTTACACATTAAAGCTGGAATCATTAATGGTGAAACGGCCACATCCGTTTGCGATATTACAAKAACAAAGTTACTGCAAACTTTTTTCCCCCTGGACATCATTGCACAGCAAAAACATTTTTTTTTACCCTGATGCATGACACTCCCCACACCTGCCAAGTCAACAAAACAATAACAATGGCCATGGGATGGACAGTGCTGCTGTTTCCCCTTACTGCAGAGTCCATATTTCAAACCGAGGTAAGTTGGTTTTATATTCACACATTCGGACATTCAACAGACATTTGGCAAAAGCCATTTAAAAATTTAAAAATCAATAACTAATTCACAGTTTATCACAGAATCATCAAATAGACATTATCTATCTATAAATGTCTAGCATACGTTTACAACCTTTGTTTTGACTAGAAATTCCAGTTTTGACTTGATAGAAATACATTAAATCTATAAAATGCAATTTCAAGCGGTATAAATCAATAACTAATTCACCGTTTGTCATACAAACATCAAACTAGGTATGATTTATTCTATAAATGTCTATCATACTTTTACAACCTTTGTTTTGAGGACAAATTCCAGTTTGACTTGATAGAAATACATAAAATCTATAAAATGCCATTTACAGCAGTATAAATCAATAACTACAGTTGAAGTCAGAAGTTTACATACACCTTAGCCAAAAATATTTAAACTGAGTTTTGCACAATTCCTGACATTTAATCCTAGTAAAAATTCCCTGTCAATTAGGATCACCACTTTATTTTAAGAATGTGAAATGTCAGAATAATAGTAGAGAGAATTATTTACTTTAGCTTTTATTTCTTTCATCACATTCCCAGTGGGTCAGAAGTTTACATACACTCAATTAGTATTTGGTAGCATAGGCTTTAAAATGTTTAACTTGGGTCAAACGTTTCGGGTAGCCTTCCACAAGCTTCCCACAATAAGTTGGGTGAATTTTGGCCCATTCCTCCTGACAGAGCTGGTGTAACTGAGTCAGATTTGTAGGCCTCCTTGCTCACACACACTTTTTCAGTTCTGCCAACAAATTTTCTATAGGATTGAGGTCAGGGCTTTGTGATGGCCACTCCAATACCTTGACTTCGTTGTCCTTAAGCCATTTTGCCACAACTTTGGAAGTATGCTTGGGGTCATTGTCCATTTGGAAGACCCATTTGTGACCAAGCTTTAACTTCCTGACTGATGTCTTGAGATGTTGCTTCAATATATCCACATAATTTTCCTTCCTCATGTAGCCATCGATTTTGTGAAGTGCACCAGTCCCACCTGCAGCAAAGCACCCCCACAACATGATGCTGCCACCACCGTGGTTCACGGTTGGGATGGTGTACTTCGGCTTGCAAGCCTCCCCCTTTTCCTCCTAGCATAACGATGGTCATTATGGCCAAAAAGTTATATTTTTGTTTCATCAGACCATAGGACATTTCTCCAAAAAGTACGATTTGCCGTTGCAAACCGGAGTATGTCTTTTTTATGGCGGTTTTTGAGCAGTGGTTTCTTCCTTGCTGAGCGGCCTTTCAGGTTATGTCGATATAGGACTTGTTTTACTGTGGATATAGATACTTTGTACCTGTTTCCTCCAGCATCTTCACAAGGTCCTTTGCTGTTGTTCTGGGATTGATTTGCACTTTTCGCACCAAAGTACGTTCATCTCTAGGAGACAGAACGCATCTCCTTCCTGAGCGGTATGATGGCTGCGTGGTCCCATGTTGTTTATACTTGCGTACTATTTTTTGTACAGATGAATGTGGTACCTTCAGGCGTTTGGAATTGCTCCCAAGGATGAACCAGACTTGTGGAGGTCTACCATTTTATTTCTGAGGTCTGGCTGATTTCTTTTGATTTTCCCATGATGTCAAGCAAAGAGGCACTGAGTTTGAAGGTAAGGCCTTGAAATACATCAACAGGTACACCTCCAATTGACTCAAATTATGTCAATTAGCCTATCAGAAGCTTCTAAAGCCATGACATCATTTTCTGGAATTTTCCAAGCTGTTTAAAGGCACAGTCAACTTAGTGTATGTAAACTTCTGACCCACTGGAATTGTGATACAGTGAATTATAAGTCTGTAAAATTGTTGGAAATCTTACTTGTCATGCACAAAGTAGATGTCCTAACCGACTTGCCAAAACTATAGTTTGTTAACAGAAAGTTGTGGATTGGTTGAAAAACTAGTTTTAATGACTCCAACCTAAGTGTATGTAAACTTCTGACTTCAACTGTATATGGTGCATTGGTTTCTCTCAGCAGAGACACTTTAGCTCAACATGAGCTGTGTGGATTTAAAGAGTGGGTGGGATTTGCATTCAGTGAATGTAGACATTGTGATGTACTTTTGACAATATGCAGATGTAATTTAATGAGGATGTTTTTGTGCAAAGGACATTGGACAGACATATTCGACAATGCTGTAAAATTGAAAAGGCCAGCACTGACTTCTTGAGAAACAGACTTAACACCAAACATTGGTATTGAACAGAAAGAGCAAGCTAGTTGAATTCCCTGTTTTTAATCTTATACAGTAAACACCACAGGATATAATCATTCTTGAAGGCATTGATCCATTAGAAATGAAGTGTGTGTTGAAACACCTAGTTCTTTCAGGACAATTGGACTTGGACACTTTAAATGCTGCTCTCCTTGATTTCCCCTACTCTTCCCTGGTTGTAAGAGCTAATGAGTTTTAATGACTCCAACCTAAGTGTATGTAAACTTCTGACTTCAACTGTAATTCACTGTTTGTCACATAAACATAAACCTAGGTATGACTTATTCTAGAAATGCTATCATACTTTTACAACCTTTGTTTTGAATAGAAATTCCAGTTTTGACATGACAGAAATGCAGAAAATCTATAAAATGCCATTTAAAGCGGTATAAATCAATAACTAATTCACCGTTTGTCACAGAAACATCAAACTAGGTATGATTTATTCTATAAATGTCTAGCATACTTTTACAACCTTTGTTTTGAGGAAAAATTCCAGTTTTGACTTGATGGTAATACATATCTATAAAATGGCATTTAAAGCGGTATAAATCAATAACGTTTCACTGATTATGACATCATCAAACTAGTTATGATAAAGCTATATAAATCAATAACGTTTCACTGATTATGACATCATCAAACTAGTTATGATTTATTCAATAAATGTCTAGTATACTTTTACAACCTTTGTTTTGACTAGAAATTCCCATTTTGATTTGATAGAAATACATAATCTCATATATTGCATTTAAAGATAAAGAAGTCTAATTCAGTGATTGTCTCAGAAAAAAGTTAAAATATGGATTTATTTGCAATAACTTTAAAGAAATTTTAATTTCAAGTGCAATTTGCTCTATATTAAGTTATACAATGTTTACAATGTTAAATGTTATGCCACATCAATGTTCGCATTTTTTTGTGCAACAGTTCCACATTTTAAAGTAGTTACAAGGCACAACAGTCATTTATTTATATGTCTCTAATTTATCAGCAAAGAGGCCCCTGCCAATCATTTTCTATTTTGGCTTTGTGGAAGTCCTTCTTTGTCATCCCCAGACAAGCTGAATGGTACCATCTTTGGCACACAGAGCATTCTATCTGCTGTATTAAAAACATAAAARAGGGTTATGTTTATTTACATGTAAATAACAGTTCTGGAATACCCAAATTCTGTTACATGCTTTTGCAATTAGGAACATTCTCAAATTTAATWGGATTTTTGTTCAATTGCTAAATTGACTTTAAATGACATGCATTTGACCACAACCCTGACAGAGGCACACAAGGTGTTAATCATCGTTGACTATTCAGGCAATATAAATCAGATAGTAATAAAGGCATACATTTGCAAAAAAACATATGTGTTGATAAAAAAGATATCACACATCAATGTTGTAATATCAAACATTACAATAATGTCAGTCTTTGAAATCCAAATCAGTTTAATCATCACTTGTGCCAGATACGTGTGTACCTATTACAGTGAATTGCTGTCATAGTATGTATCTAGTATCTCTCATAGTAGAATAATAACATAGAGTCATGATAATAGAACATTAGAGCAATAACTAGTGTTGCAAAGGGCCGGAAGTTTTCCGTACATTTTCCATGGGAAGTTAAGTTAACTCCTTTTGAGCAGCATCTGTCTGTTATACGTTTGATCAATGGGTATAATGGTAAATCTGGTCCTCATAGGATCACTTGGATATATAGAGTTGGAGGTTAAGAAAAAAATATGAAACTAGGACATTAAAACACTGGCAGAATTCTTTCATCCACTCACATAAAATATGTATTTTAAAGTATAAATACCCTTCTAAGACCACTGTCTTTCTGGGCGTTTTAAAAGGTTTGCAAATAGTTATTTCTGCAAGGAATGTGAATTGAAAGGGATTTGGTAATACCAATGTAGGTGACGTAGTTTCTACACTGGTATAATTTGTATAATGTGTGGTAGTTGCACACCTCCCTGCTGAATTATATAGAGCTGATTTGGGCCAATAGATTTTTTTTCCCATGATCTTTTGTGAAAAAACAAATTTTCACATAGGCTTTGTGCTAGCAGTTTAAGAGAGAAAGAGAGCAAATAGRATAGGGACAGCCTGGTTGAAGTCCTGGTTTTTAATGATTAGTGCCAGTAGATTGCAGAGGGGTTCACATACAGTTCAGAGGCAAATCATAATGTATACGTTTAGCCCAAAAACCAAACATGTACCCTCTACTTCTTATTTTAGTGCTTTAAAAAAAAAATCCACCCTCTGGTATCTTTCAGTATCCATGCTAATATATACACACACACACACACGTTATGGTTCACTCTTAGTTTTCCTTATCTCCACTGTGGAATGTCCATGTTGATCCTCTTGGTCTTCTTTATCCATCCACCGGTCTTCTTTGTTAGTCAGGCCTGACCCCTTCATCACGTAGTTTTTTCCTGTATTCTAATATGACTGAAGATACAGAATTTTCTGCCAGGCCCCTTCTAATAGGGTATAACAGACTCGTTAGAACTTTGACCACACGCCCTCTAGACGGACTACATGCCCTCTATCAAATCAAAACTGGAATTTTTACTCAAAACAAAGGTTGTAAAAGTATGCTAGACATTTATAGAATAAATCATATCTAGTTTTATGATTGTGACAAACAGTGAATTAATTATTGATTTTTACATTTTTAAATGGCTTTTGGCGAATGTCTGTTGAATATAAAACCAACTTTACCTCGGTATATTACAAGTGGAAGTTCAAAGGGACATTAAAGCGGAATGCCAAGTTATGATGCGATTTTTGCCACAATTGTATCATGAATAACCTTTAGTGCAGAATTGCTACTATACTGATGATTTTTGGTCATAATGTAGAAATAATACCCATTTCAACTCTATAATCTAGCACATTCTCCACACAAAAACATCTTATTTCATTATTTTAAAAAGCATTTCACCAAAAACCCTCTCCATTTCCCTTTTTTTGAGCCAAGTTCATTGCATCCAGTCAACATTTCACATGACACTGCAAATCACAAACAAATCTATGTCCTAATCAAAAGGTGCAGCATAGGTCTCAAAAAAAGCCTAAACATTAATATTCTATGTCCTGAAAACCGTTCACCTACGGAGAGAGTGGTAGGCTGCTCAACTAACCTATTTAATCTATGGCAAAGCCTTAGTGATAGCGCCAGCAATATTCACAAAGGCTACTCAATGATAGAAAAATATATACCAAGAAGCATGTGCTTTTTACAACATTTACATGTGCTAATGAGCCAGTCAATGAATATATGTGCTTCTACACCTGCATTGCTTGCTGTTTGGGGTTTTAGGCTGGGTTTCTGTACAGCACTGAGATATCAGCTGATGTACGAAGGGCTATATAAATACATTTGATTTGATTTTGATATATGAATATAGCCAAAACCAATGCAATCATGCAGGAATTATTGAATCATAGATCCCAAATCACACTTGAGGTAGTGCATTGATATTGGCACTCAAACAATGTCAGTCATTCTTCAACAAGTATCCGTTGGGGAACATTTCAGCTAACTGCGGTCATTGGTAATTGTACAGAGCAATAATGGAAAACCATTTAAAAAAGCATGAAACTAATAGCTCGCAAGTTCCATGTTGCAATATCTCGTCTAAAGGCCCTATTCACGCTGTAAAACTGAAGCGTTACAGATTCCGCTATAGAAATGTAAAGGTAATTTCCGATTGCGGTAAACGCTGCAACTTTTCAGGGAAGTCAGGAACCAATATACTCAGTCAGTTAGGAAAGCTAAGGCTAGCTTTTTCAAACAGAAATGTACTTTCTGTAGCACTAATTCCAAAAAGTTTTGGAACACTAAAGTCCATGGAGAATAAGATCACCTCCTCCCAGCTGCCCACTGCACTGAGGCTAGGAAACACTGTCACCACTGATAAATCTACACTAATCGAGAATTTCAATTAGCATTTTTCTACGACTGGCCATGCTTTCCACCTGGCTACCCTTACCCTGGCCAACATCTCAGCACCCCTTGCAGCAACTTGCCCAAGCCCACCCCCCTCTTCTCCTTCACCCAAATCCAGACAGCTGGTGTTCTGAAAAGAGCTGCAAAATCTGGATCCCTACAAATCAGCTTTGCTAGACAATCTGGACCCTTTCTAAAATGATCCGCCAAAATTGTTTCAACCTCTATTAGTAGCCTATTCAACCTCTCTTTCGTATCGTCTGAGATCCCCAAAGATTGGAAAGCTGCAGCGGTCAACCCCCTCTTCAGAAGGGGGAGACACTCTAGACCCAAACTGTTACATACCTATATCCATCCTGCCATGCCTTTCTAAAATCTTCAAAAGCCAAGTTAAACAGATCACCGACCATTTCGAATCCCACCATATCTTCTCCACTATGCAATCTGGTTTCCGAGCTGGTCATGGGTGTACCTCAGCCACACTCAAGGTCCTAAACGATATCATAACCGCCATCAATAAAAGGCAGAACTGTGCAGCCGTCTTCATCGACTTGGCCAAGGCTTTCGACTCTGTCAATCACCGCATTCTTATCGGCAGACTCAAGAGCCTTTGCTTTTCAAATGACTGCCTCGCCTGGTTCACCCACTACTTCTCAGAGTTCAGTGTGTCAAATCGGAGGGCCTGTTGTCTGGACCACTGGCAGTCTCTACAGGGGTGGCACAGGGTTCAATTCTCAGGCAGACTATTTTCTCRGTATATATCAATGATGTCACTCTTGCTGCTGGTGATTCTCTGATACACCGCTACGCAGAGAACACCCTTCTGTATACATCTGGCCCTTCTTTGGACACTGCTAACAGACCCCCAAATGAGCTTCAACGCCATATAATACTCAAATAAAACTTTATTTGTCACATACACATGGTTTGCAGATGTTAATGCAAGTGTAGCGAAATGCTTGTGCTTCTAGTTCCCGACAATGCAGTAATAACCAACGAGTAATCTAACCTAACAATTTCACAACAACTACCTTATACACAAGTGTAAAGGGATGAAGAATATGTACATAAAAATATATGAATGAGTCATGGTACAGAACGGCATAGGCAAGATGCAGTAGATGGTATCGAGTACAGTATATACATATGAGATGAGTAATGTAGGGTATGTAAACATATAAAAGTGTCATTGTTTAGTGGCTAGTGACACATTTTTTACATTAATTTTTCCATTATTAAAGTGGCTGAAGTTGAGTCAGTATGTTGGCAGCAGCCACTCAATGTTAGTAGTGGCTGTTTAACAGTCTGATGGCCTTCAGATAGAAGCTGTTTTTCAGTCTCACGGTCCCAGCTTTGATGCACCTGTACTGACCTCGCCTTCTGGATGATAGCGGGGTGAACAGGCAGTGGCTCGGGTGGTTGTTGTCCTTGATGATCTTTATGGCCTTCCTGTGACATCGGGTGGTGTAGGTGTCCTGGAGGGCAGGTAGTTTTGCTCCCGGTGATGCGTTGTGCAGACCTCACTACCCTCTGGAGAGCCTTACGGTTGTGGCGGAGCAGTTGCTGTACCAGGCGGTGATACAGCCCGACAGGATGCTCTCGATTGTGCATCTGTAAAATTTTGTGAGTGCTTTTGGTGACAAGCCAAATTTCTTCAGCCTCTGAGGTTGAAGAGGCGCTGCTGCGCCTTCTTCACCATGCTGTCTGTGTGGGTGGACCAATCCAGTTTGTCCGTGATGTGTACGCCGAGGAACTTAAAACTTACTACCCTCTCCACTACTGCCCCGTCGATGTGGATAGGGGGGTGCTCCCTCTGCTGTTTCCTGAAGTCCACGCTATCTCCTTTGTTTTGTTGACATTGAGTGTAAGGTTATTTCTCCTGACACCACGAGGGCCCTCACCTCCTCCCTGTAGGCCGTCTCGTCGTTGTTGGTAATCAAGCCTACCACTGTAGTGTCGTCTGCAAACCTGATGATTGAGTTGGAGGCGTGCATGGCCACGCAGTCGTGGGTGAACAAGGAGTACAGGGAGGGCTCAGAACGCACCCTTTGGGCGCCCCAGTGTTGAGTATCAGCGGGGTAGAGATGTTACCTACCTCACCACCTGGGGGCGGCCCGTCAGGAAGTCCAGTACCCAGTTGCACAGGCGGGGGTCAAGACCCAGCGTCTCGAGCTTGATGACGAGTTTGGAGGGTACTATGGTGTTAAATGCTGAGCTGTAGTCGATGAACAGCATTCTCACATAGGTATTCCTCTTGTCCAGATGGGTTAAGGCAGTGTGCAGTGTGGTTGCGATTGCGTCGTCTGTGGACCTATTGGGGCGGTAAGCAAATTGGAGTGGGTCTAGGGTGTCAGGTAGGGTGGAGGTGATATGGTCCTTGACTAGTCTCTCAAAGCACTTCATGATGACGGTGCGGTAGTCGTTTAGCTCAGTTACCTTAGCTTTCTTGGGAACAGGAACAATGGTGGCCCTCTTAAAGCATGTGGAAACAGCAGACTGGGATAAGGATTGATTGAATGTCTGTAAACACACCAGCCAGCTGGTCTGCGCATGCTCTGAGGACGAGGCTGGGGATGCCGTCTGGGCCTGCAGCCTTGCGAGGGTTAACACGTTTAAATGTTTTACTCACGTCGGCTGCAGTGAAGGAGAGTCCGRAGGTTTTGGTAGCTGGCCGTGTCAGTGGCYCTGTATTGTCCTCAAAGCGAGCAAAGAAGTTATTTAGTCTGTCTGGGAGCAAGACATCCTGGTCCACGACGGGGCTGGTTTTCTTTTTGTAATCCGTGATTGACTGTAGACCCTGCCACATACCTCTTGTGTCTGAGCCCTTGAATTGCAACTCTACTTTGTCTCTATACTGACGCTTAGCTTGTTTGATTGCCTTGGAGGGAATAGCTACACTGTTTGTATTCGGTCATGTTTCCGGTCACCTTGCTCTGATTAAAAGTAGTGGTTCGCGCTTTCAGTTTCGCGCAAATGCTGCCATCAATCCACGGTTTGGGAATGTTTTAATAGTTGCTGTGGGTACGGCATCGCCGATGCACTTGCTAATAAACTCGCTCACCGAATCAGCGTATTCGTCAATGTTGTTGTTTGACGCAATGCGGAACATATCCCAATCCACGTGATCGAAGCAATCTTGAAGCGTGGAATCAGATTCGTCGGACCAGCGTTGAACAGACCTGAACACGGGAGCTTCCTGTTTTAGTCTTTGTCTATAGGCAGGGAGCACAAAAATGGAGTCGTGGTCAGCTTTTCCGAAAGGAGGGCAGGGGAGGGCCTTATATGCGTCACGGAAGTTAGAATAACAATGATCCAGGGTTTTGCCAGCCCTGGTTGCGCAATCGATATGCTGATAGAATTTAGGGAGTCTTGTTTTCAGATTAGCKTTGTTAAAATCCCCAGCTACAATGAATGCAGCCTCAGGATATGTGGTTTCCAGTTTACATAGAGTCAAATGAAGTTCGTTCAGGGCTATCGATGTGTCTGCTTGGGGGGGGATTTATGCGGCTGTGATTATAATCGAAGAGAATTCTCTTGGTAGATAATGCGGTCGACATTTGATTGTGAGGAATTCTAAGTCAGGTGAACAGAAGGACTTGAGTTCCTGTATGTTGTTATAATCACACCACGTCTCGTTAATCATAAGGCATACCTCCCCGCCCCTCTTCTTACCAGAAAGATGCTGGTTTCTGTCGGCGCGATGCGTGAAGAAACCAGCTGGCTGTACCGACTCCGATAGCGTGTCTCGAGTGAGCCATGTTTCCGTGAAGCACAGAACGTTACAATCTCTTATGTCTCTCTGGAATGCTACCCTTGCTCGGATTTCATCTACCTTGTTGTCAAGAGACTGAACATACGGCGTCGTTGTTTTGGTTCGCCGGCTGGGATCTGAGCCATTGTCCTGGGTGGTGGGCAAAACAGAGGATCCGCTCTGGGGAAGTCGTATTCCTGGTCGTAATGATGGTGAGTTGACATTGCTCTTATATCCAATAGTTCCTCCCGACTGTATGTAATAAAACCTAAGATTACCTGGGGTACCAATGTAAGAAATAACACGTAAAAAACAAAATACTGCATAGTTTCCTAGGAATGCGAAGCGGCCAACTCTGTCGGCGCCGGAACATGAAGGCCACTCCTTCTGTGGCCTGCAACTGCATTTCAATGCTAGTTAAACTAAGTGCATGCTCTTTAACCGATTGCTGCCTGCACCCTCCCGCCCGACTAGCATCACTACTCTGGACGGTTCTGACTTAGAATATGTGGACAACTACAAATACCTAGGTGTCTAGCTAGACTGTAAACTCTCCTTCCAGACTCACATTAAGCATCTCCAATCCAAAATTAAATCTAGAATCGGCTTCCTATTTCGCAACAAAGCCTCCTTCACTCATGCTGCCAAACATACCCTCGTAAAACTGACTATCCTACCGATCCTTGACTTCGGCGATGTCATTTACAAATTAGCCTCCAACACTCTACTCAGCAAATTGGATGCGGTCTATTACAGTGCCATCCGATTTTTTCACCAAAGCCCCATATACTACCCACCACTGCGACCTGTACGCCCTCGTTGGCTGGCCCTCGCTTCATATTCGTCGCCAAACCCACTGGCTCCAGGTCATCTATAAGTCTTCGCTAAGTAAAGCCCCGCCTTATCTTAGCTCACTGGTCACCATAACACCCACCCGTAGCACGCGCTCCAGCAGGTATATTTCACTGGTCATCCCCAAAGCCAACACTTCCTTTGGCCGCCTTTCCTTCCAGTTCTCTGCTGCCAATGACTGGAACAAATTGGAAAATCACTGAAGCTGGAGACTTGGATCTCCCTCTCTAGCTTTAAGCACCAGCTGTCAGAGCAGCTCACAGATCACTGCARCTGTACATAGCACATCTGTAAATAACACACCCAACTACCTCATCCCCATATTATTACTCACCCTCATGCTCTTTTGCACCCCAGTATCTCTACTTGCACATCATCATCTGCACATTGATCACTCCAGTGTTAATGCTYAATTGTAATTATTTCGCCTCTATGGTCTATTTATTGCCTTACCTCCCTACATTTGCACACACTGTACATAGATTTTTCTATTGTGTTATTGACTGTACGTTTGTTTATGTGRAACTCTGTTGTTGTTTTTGTCCCACTGCTTCGCTTTATCTTGTCCAGGTCGCAGTTGTAAATGAGAACTTGTTCTCAACTGGCCTACGTGGTTAAATAAATATATAAATAATATTGGCTCAATTGTAGTCTCCGCTAAAGAGGGAACATTGACATTTGTACTGACCTCTTTCTGACTTCCCCTGGTATGAAATCATGGACTTGTATTAACTTAGGTCTCTATCCAACCCGCATCGTGCAAGTTCAGCTTTACATTTTTAAATCAACGTTCCCGCTTTTTTTTATGACTTGTTAAACAAAATAATTTTATCTGAGCAATTGTTTTAGTATAAAATACCATTTCCCACCAAAAATAGAAAACAATATAGCTCAGTATTTGTATGATTTATTTTAGTTGTTTTTGCTCATCTTTATAAAGTGTGCCAACAATTTCAGTCGTGATTGTATCTATCAATGACCACAGTATGGCACTCTATCAAAACAGTGTTATGCTTAACCGTTTAGTGATTTATAAAATGCCTGCCACCATTAACACACATATTTAACTGATGCTGCAACAAGCCATAAAGAAGGCTATTCCAAGATCCTATAAACATGTCACCTGAAACTTACTACCAGGAGTGAACACAATTTTAAAGACTGGGTCTTGTACAGTAATCTGAGAAATGTGTTGTCTTCACGGTGTGGTCAGGAGTATGGCGAGGTTGTCATATCGATGTCAGACCCCCGCTCCCCCCACCATCACCACTTTCAGCATGTTGCAAGTTCATCATGTCAGTTAGGTCTCCTCCTGCACCCTTCCCTCATCCAGCAGTCTTGCCCTCTCTGCTGGGTTGCCCTCCTCTTCCTCCACCATGTTGGCACAGCACGGAATCTTGGCCAGCAGGGGGCGATGAAGCCCATTATACAGCGCCGCACCCACCAACAACACAATGAAACCCAGAACCTGTAAACCATGGAACTGCTCCCAGCCCAGAGCCAGACTGACCACCCAGATGACCACGGTGCGCAGACTGTCCAGCACCATGCGRGTGGTGGCACTGATTTCCTTGGTGACGGAGATGCCGGCGAAGTTGAAGAAGGCGATGGACACTGTGTTGCCGAGCAACGCCAGGACGATCATGGGGTTGTGGCCGATCTGGCAGAAGGCGTCCAGCGCGTCCTCGAGAACGTGTCGGGGGTTGTTGCTAAAGCTCCCCACCGGGATGTAGAAAAAGGGGATGAGGAGCAGCGAGAGGATGAAGAAGCCAAAGAACCCTAGAGAGATGGAGGAGAAGAAGGCTGGATGAATTACTAACGAGCTACAAACATTCTGTCTGATACGGCACTAAAGGTGACAACACAGACATTATGATTATTTCCACAGAAACAAAAGAGACATGTCAAACAGGTTACTAAGTACTACTTACACATGTAAAAATCTGGTTGCTACGCTTGCATATCTTAACTGTAAGCTTCACTCTCAAAGCTGTACAAACACCATTGCTACATTCTGTAGCTAGAGTTATACATTAACCCAATGCATACACCCAGAAACGTATATGTTCACTTTACCTTCAGTGCCCACTGCCCGTAAAGGATGAACGTCGTGCTTGTAGACAAACTTCTCCTCCAGAACCATCTGGACAGCCGCAATGACCTGGGCCATTATGATCAGAAGGTCACCTGGGGGTCAGAAGAGATGGGTAAGGCCTTTACATGGTAGTTCCTCATTGGATATTTGTTTTGGCAAGATGTTGCTGCTGAGGGAAAACCAGTCTCTGGAGAAGCAAAATGTAAATAGTAAAAAGTAAATATTGACTCCAACTCAATCACGGGCCTTGTTTGGATTGAACACCACTCAAATATATCCTTCCTTCCAACTTTCCTTTGGGTAATCACTGATCAGACTACACTTATTTTTTAGGTTGTAGATCAGCTTTAATATTACAGATACAGTTGAAGTCGGAAGTTCACATACACCTTAGCCAAATACATTTAAACTCATACACTACATACACTCAATTAGTATTTGGTAGCATTGCCTTTAAATTGTTTAACTTGGGTCAAACGTTTCGGAGAGCCTTTCACAAGCTTCCCACAATAAGTTGGGTGAACTTTGTCCCCTTCCTCCTGACAGAGCTGGTGTAACTGAGTCAGGTTTGTAGGTCTCCTTGCTCGCACACGCTTTTTCAGTTCAGACCACACATTTTCTATAGGATTAAGGTCAGGGCTTTGTGATGTCCACTCCAATACCTTGACTTTATTGTCCTTAAGCCATTTTGCCACAACTTTGGAAGTATGCTTGGGGTGGGTCACTGTCCATTTGGAAGACCCATTTGCGACCAAGCTTTAACTTCATGACTGACGTCTTGAGATGTTGCTTCAATATATCCACATCATTTTCCTTCCTCATGTAGCCATCTATTTTGTGAAGTGCACCAGTCCCTCCTGCAGCAAAGCACCCCCACAACCTGATGCTGCCACCCRCGTGCTTCACGGTTGGGATGGTGTTCTTGCAAGCCTTTTTTCCTCCAAACATAACAATGGTCATTATGGCCAAACAGTTCTATTTTTGTTTCATCAGACCAGAGGACATTTCTCCAAAAAGTACGATCTTTGTCTCCATGTACAGTTGTAAACAGTAGTTTGGCTTTTTTTWATGGCAGTTTTTGAGCAGTGGCTTCTTCCTTGCTGAGGAGCCTTTCAGGTTGTCGATATAGGACAAATTTTACTGTGGATAAAGATACAGAAGTATCTGTTTCCTCCAGCATCTTCACAAGGTCCTTTGCTGCTGTTCTGGGATTGATTTGCACTTTTCACACCAAAGTACGTTCATCTCTGGGAGACAGAACGCATCTCCTTCCTGAGCGGTACGAAGGCTGCGTGGTCCCATGGTGTTTATACTTGCGTACTATTTTTTGTACATATGAACGTGGTACCATCAAGCGTATGGAAATTGCTCCCAAGGATGAACCAGACTTGTGGAGGTCTACCATTTTATTTCTGAGGTCTTGGCTGATTAATTTTGATTTTCCCATGATGTCAAGCAGAGGCACTGAGTTTGAAGGTAGGCCTTGAAATACATCAACAGGTACACCTCCAATTGACTCAAATTATGTCAATTAGCCTATCAGAAGCTTCTAAAGCCAAGCTGTTTAAAGGCACAGTCAACTTAGTGTAAGTAAACTTCTGACCCACTGGAATTGTGATACAGTGAATTATAAGTCTGTAAACAATTGTTGGAAAAATTACTTTTGTCATGCACAAAGTAGATGTCCAAACCGACTTGCCAAAGCTATAGTTTGTTAACAAGAAATTCGTGGAGTGGTTGAAAAACGAGTTTTAATGATTCCAACCTAAGTGTATGTAAACTTCTGACTTCAACTGTAGATTGTGGCTGCTATCAATGTAATTGTCTGCATCATTTCCAATCCCACATTCATACACACAAACTCAGCAAAAAAAGAAACATCCTCTCACTGTCAACTGCATTTATTTTCAGCAAACTTAACATGTAAATATTTGTATGAACATAACAGGATTCAACAACTGAGACATAAACTGAACAAGTTTTACAGACATGTGACTAACAGAAATTGAATAATGTGTCTCTGAACAAAGGGAGGATCAAAATCAAAAGTAACAGTCAATGCAGCTGGTGGCCACACCAGATACTAAGTACTGCAGTGCATCTCCCCCTCATGGACTGSACCAGATTTGCCAGTTCTTGCTGTGAGATGTTACCCCACTCTTCCACCAAGGCACCTGCAAGTTCCCGGACATTTCTGGGGGGGAATGGCTCTAGCCCTCACCCTCCGATCCAACAGGTCCCAGACGTGCTCAATGGGATTGAGATCCGGGCTCTTCGCTAGCCATGGCAGTACACTGACATTCCTGTCTTGCAGGAAATCACACACAGAACAAGCAGTATGGCTGGTGGCATTGTCATGCTGGAGGGTCATGTCAGGATGAGCCTGCAGGAAGGGTACCACATGAGGGAGGAGGATTTCGTCCCTGTAACGCACAGCATTGAGATTGCCTGAAATGACAGCAAGCTCAGTCTGATGTTGCTGTGACACACCACCCCAGACCATGACGGACCCTCCACCTCCAAATCGATCCCGCTCCAGAGTACAGGCCTCGGTGTAACGCTCATTCCTTCGACGATAAACGCAAATCCGACCATCACCCCTGGTGAGACAAAACCGCGACTCGTCAGTGAAGAGCACTTTTTGCCAGTCCTGTCTGYTCCAGCGACGGTGGGTTTGTACCCGTAGTCGACGTTGTTGCCGGTGGCGTCTGGTGAGGACCTGCCTTACAACAGGCCTACAAGCCCACAGTCCAGTCTCTCTCAGCCTATTGCGGACAGTCTGAGCACTGATAGAGGAATTGTGCGTTCCTGGTGTAACTCGGGCAGTTGTTGTTGTTGACGTCCTGTACCTGATCAGCTGTCCGTCCTGTCTCCCTGTAGTGCTGTCTTAGGCATCTCACAGTACGGACATGGCAATTTATTGCCCTGGCCACATCTGCAGTCCTCATGCCTCCTTGCAGCATGCCTAAGGCACGTTCACACAGATGATCAGGGACTCTGGGCATCTTTCTTTTTTGTGTTTTTCAGAGTCAGTAGAAAGGCCTCTTTAGTGTCCTAAGTTTTCATAACCGTGACCCTTAATTGCCTACTGTCTGTAAGCTGATAGTGTCTTAACGACCGTTCCACAGGTGCATGTTCATTAATTGTTTATGGTTCATTGAACAAGCATGGAAAACAGTGTTTAAACCCTTTACAAAGAAGATCTGTGAAGTTATTTGGATTTTTACAAATGATCTTTTCAAGACAGGGTCCTGAAAAAGGGACATTTATTTTTTTGCTGAGTTTACATGAAATGAGTTGCAAAATGAATAGGAAATATAGTCAAGACGTTGACAAGGTTATAAATAATGATTTTTAATTGAAGGAATAAATTGTGTCCTTCAAACTCCGCTTTCGTCAAAGAATCCTCCATTTGCAGCAATTACAGCCTTGCAGACCTTTGGCATTCTAGTTGTCAATTTGTTGAGGTATTCTGAAGAGATTTCACCCTATGCTTCCTGAAGCACCTCCCACAAGTTGGATTGGCTTGACGGGCACTTCTTACGTACCAACAGGTCAATAGGGTTGAGATCCGGTGACTGTGCTGGCCACTCCATTATAGACAGAATACCAGCCGACTGCTTCTTCCCTAAATAGTTCTTGCATAGTTTGGAGCTGTGCTTTGGGTCATTGTCCTGTTGGAGGAGGAAATTGGTGCCAATGAAGCCCCGTCCACAGGGTATGGCACGGCGTTGCAAAATGGAGTGATAGCCTTCCTTCTTCAAGATCCCTTTTACCCTGTACAAATCTCCCACTTCACCACCACCAAAGCAGCCCCAGACCATCACATTGCCTCCACCATGCTTGACAGATGCACTCCTCTAGCATCTTTTCATTTTTTCTGCATCTCACGAATGTTCTTCTTTGTGATCCGAACGCCTCAAACTTACATTTGTCTGTCAATAACACTTTTCTCCAATCTTCCTCTGTCCAGTATCTGTGTTCTTTTGCCCATCTTAATATTTTATTTTTATTGGCCAGTCTGAGATATGGCTTTTTCCTTTGCAACTCTGCCTGGAAGGCCAGCATCTCGGAGTCGCCTCTTCACTGTTGACGTTGAAACTGGTGTTTTGCAGATACTAATTAATGAAGCTGCCAGTTGAGGACTTGTGAGGTGTCTGTTTCTCAAACTAGACACTAATGTACTTGTCCTCTTGCTCAGTTGTGCACCGGGGCCTCCCACGCCTCTAACTATTCTGGTTAAAGTCAGTTTGTGCTGTTCTGTGAAGGGAGAAGTACACAGCGTTGTACGAGATCTTCAGGTTTCTTGGCAATTTCTCTCATGGAATAGCCTTCATTTCCCAGAACAAGAAGAGACTGCTGAGTTTCAGAAGAAAGTCCTTTGTTTCTGGCCAGTTTGAGCCTGTAATCGAACACATAAATGCTGAGGCTCCAGATACTTAACTAGTCTAAAGAAGGCCAGTTTTATTGCTTATTTAAATCAGAACAGTTTTCTGCTGTGCTAACATAATTGCAAAGGGTTTTCTAATGATCAATTAGCCTTTTAAAATGATAAACTTGGATTAGCTAACACAACGTGCCATTGGAACACATCAGTGATGGCTGTTGCTGATAATGGACCTCTGTACGCCTACGTAGATATTCCATTAAAAATCATCAGTTTCCAGCTACAATAGTCATTTACAACATTAAKAATGTCTACACTAACTCTGATCAATTTGATTTTAAAAGGACCAAAAAAAAGWGCTTTCTTTCAAAAACAAGGACATTTCTAAGCAACCCCAAACTTTTYAACGGTAGTGTGTGTGTGATATATACACACACACATTCCCCCTTTATTCTTTTCCCCTTACCGTACCACCCCTCCCCTAATTGTAGCAAACTAATGGACAACAACACTTAAGCTTACACTTACAGCTTTGGAAAGCTTGCGTTCACATATACAATCATGAGTTAGATCTGTGAATAATTCAAGTGTGGAAGAAGGGAAAGATTATTTTCGATCAGGACCCTAACTTTTCCACTAAGTGGCTACTCATTATCCTCTTAACAATGTGTTCTAACCCAGGCATACCTGTGACACAGGAAGTATTCCCTTCCAACCCACCATTCTTTCTCTCTTACCAGTGATGACCTCGCTGAGTTTGTGTGAGTCGTCCTTGTTTCCACTTATGAAGTCAGCCAGGCCCACCATCACCAGGCCCAGAATAGTGACAAAGATGCCCGTCCACTGACTGGCCACCAGGCGGCGCCCCAGGAAGGCCACCGACAGCAGGCCCGTGAAGATGATCACCGCCCCACGCAGCATCTGGAAGCTGGAGGCACTCGTCATGTTCAGGGCTGGGGAGAAAGGATAGAGTCACAGAGGGTAACAGACAGACCTTGGTTCAAATAGGATTTGGTTTATTTCTTGTTCCAGGCTGGATCACAACCGGACGTGATTGGCACAGCATCGTCTGGGTTTGGCCGGTGTTGGCTGTCATTGTAAATAAGAATTTGTCCTAAACTGACTTGCCCAGTTAAAAGAAAGGTTAAAATAAATAAATAAATAAATAAATATATATACATACATACACTACTCTGGATGGTTCTGACTTATAATATGTGGACAACTACAAATACCTAGGTGTCTGGCTAGACTGTAAACTCTCCTTCCAGACTCACATTAAGCATCTCCAATCCAAAATTAAATCTAGAATCGGCTTCCTATTTCGCAACAAAGCATCCTTCACTCATGCTGCCAAATATACCCTTGTAAAACTGACCATCCTACCGTACCTTCGGCGATGTCATTTACAAAATAGCTTCCAACACTCTACTCAACAAATTGGATGCAGTCTATCACAGTGCCATCCGTTTTGTCACCAAAGCCCCATATACTACCCACCACTGCGACCTGTACGCCCTCGTTGGCTGGCCCTCGCGTCATACTCGTCGCCAAACCCACTGGCTCCAGGTCATCTACAAGTCTCTGCTAGGTAAAGCCCTGCCTTATCTATGCTCACTGGTCACCATAGCAGCACCTACCCGTAGCACGCGCTCCAGCAGGTATATCTCACTGGTCATCCCCAAAGCCAATTCTTCCTTTGGCCGCCTTTCCTTCCAGTTATCTGCTGCCAATGACTGGAACGAACTGCAAAAAACACTGAGGCAGGAGACTCATATCTCCCTCACTAGCTTTAAGCACCAGCTGTCAGAGCAGCTCACAGATCACTGCACCTGTACATAGCCCATCCAACTACCTCATCCCATACTGTATTTATCTTGCTCTTTTGCACCCCAGTATCTCTACTTGCACATTCATCTTCTGCACATCTACCATTCCAGTGTTTAATTGCTATATTGTAATTACTTCGCCACCATGGCCTATTTATTGCCTTACCTCCCTTATGCTACCTCATTTGCACATGCTGTATATAGACCTTCCTACTGTATTATTGACTGAATGTTTGTTTATTCCATGTGTAACTCTGTGTTGTTGTATGTGTCGAACTGCTTTGCTTTATCTTGGCCAGGTCGCAGTTSCAAATGAGAACTTGTTCTCAACTAGCCTACCTGGATAAATAATGGTGAAATGAAATATATATATATATATAACAATAGCCTGCCTGGAGTGGCAGATGGGTGGGGGTTGCACTTTTGGAACTATCCAATTGTCTCAACTGGCAATTAATTTCTGGCAAAAGAAAGCAAATACTAATTGATCCCAGGTCCACAGACAGTCAGCACAAACTTTCAGTATGATGACCCAGAAATCGAGACTTCTCGGTTATTGTGATCCAGTTCCTTAAAACAAATGGGAGACACTTCACAAGAACTTAAAGGGGAATACAGTTTAAAATTGTGCCTCTGACGATAATATTTTATAGATCATTTGGACTTTCTTGCAGTTTTTGAAGAATATTTTGTAAGAATCAAACTTGGAAGCCCTTTTTGGTGTGAATTGTCAAATTATGAAAATATTATGTAAAGTGCGATGGAATTAAATGGTGGCCCAAGCAGCGAGCGACACATTCCCAGAAAACTCTGGAGCACACTGCAACACAAAATGAAGATAAATATCTAGGATGTTGGGATCACGTACCAACATACATGATGGAGGTAGCGGTCATGTCACAGAGGGCAGGGGGGAGGAAGAGGAGGGGGTTGAAGCTCTGGCCCGTGTTCATCTTGGGCTCTGGTCTTCGTCTGTCGTGACAAAGCAGCATGTGGAAGACGGCCAGACAACTGAGCTCCCCCAGGAACATCCCTACGGCCTAGAGAGAGGGAGAGACAGAGCGATGGGGGGGGGGCAATGACAGCATTTAGGAACCTTCCCATCAACACGGTTGATAAACATCAAGTAATTAAGTTAGGTCTAGCTTATATAGTTATATTCAGTGTTTTTTTATGAGGGGAAGGGAGACTGTACCTGTACAAACGGGTGGTTGAATGTGTGTTCAGTGGAGTCTTTGCAACCCTTTGCGGAGAACATGTCAGCCCATCTGAGGGAGAACAAGAGAAAGTTTATTAAGTTTGCTCAAGAATGTCACACGAACAGAGTCAGAAACCAGAGACCAATCTGTCTCCTTTCAAATACTTGCYCTTGATTGAGCTTTGCGCAATGGAACCAACAATATAGTCCCAAAAGTTCAAACCACACCCATCTGGCACTCCAGGCAGACTCAATCAAATGCTCAAAGTATGATACGGTGACAAAGGGGTTAATGAGTGACTTAGTCATCTGTGCCTAGCTACCTGAACACCCGCTGACTTTTATAGTCCAATAGGCCTGATCAGTAGAGGCATGACCAGCATGTGAGTTCTCCTTGCTGATTGAATATAGACTACGGGCTGTGGTCACAGCACCTCACAAAGTGATGATGTGGCCCTTTCCTCACAGTAGCAGTCTGCGCTCCATATCACCACTGTACCCAGTTGAGTAACTGTTTGATTGACTGAATTTAGCTGTTGATCTGAGGAAGTTTTACATTCACACATTGCCAAGTCCAATAACATATACAGTTGGTTAAATCAACTCAAAGGTCTACTGACATCTACATTTTTAATCAACAAGAGAAAACTGTTCTCAGTTCAAGATAACATTCTCCTCAGTGAAGCACAGAGAGTGAAGTGTTTGGTTTCTGGTGACTGCTCTGGAAAGAAACCCAAAGAAAGCAGATGAAACGTGATCTCTCTATTTGCTACATTGTCTCATTGCACTGAGCAAGAGCAACCATGTATTTTATACAGTATTCCAGTACAGTTGTGATTTGAGACACACTGATGGGACTTGCCAGACTAGACCACGTTGATAAAGTGCCATTTCCACATGACATAAAAGAGCACACGGTAGCACAACTACGACCTATAGGCCCAGTCTATATCACATTTTGCATGACAGCAAAAGAGAAGTTGAGACGCCAAGCCATAGTTTAGAGAAGTCTGCTTTTTTTGTGGCAACAAAGCAAATGTGATTTGCAGAGACAGCAGTGTCCTCGCGCTTCATGTCATCAAAATACATGTATTAATCAACAGTGACGCAAGAGCACGTGAAAGGTTTCCCTCCCTGTGTTTGGCACTTGTCTAATGTCTAGCAATTTCACAATTTCAAATTTAGTCATATATTGCATTTAGGCTACACCTAAGCTAAGCTAGTAAGCAAACATACAGCTTCTAATTCTCAACCAGTCATTGTTTACAGACAGATTGGCTCATTACTGACCAAAGCAATTTAAAACAGGCATTTAGGCCTACAACAATGGCATCATGGAAATCTAGCTTTTTCCCAAAAGTACAATAAAATGTCAAGTAGCCTCGCCTAARTTAGCCTACTGTAAAATATATAAAGAGATTGAGCCATAATAATTCAGTTCACAAGGATTCAACAGTGTAATAAACATTGTGGCCCAAATCTTGATGTCTAGGAGAGTGGTCACCAAACTTTTGAGTCAAGATCACTTTCTGAGTCAAAATGCAAGAAAGAGATCTACTGCTCGGATTTATTTTTAACATGTCTTAAATGTAAGCCTATGCAACATTATCCAATTAAAAACAGTTATGTAACAATGAGGTTTGTGCAGTAGGCTATAGGCCCAATACAGTATCACTGCATATTGGCTAAGCTTGAATTTCCCTGCCAATGTTCTTCTCAGACCAATTTGAAATTATATWTWWWWWWAAATTGTAGGTATATGAGAACATTGGTAATACATAATTTGTTGTATTACTTTTGAGACACAGCTGAGTGAGCATAATAATTGTATTTTTACTGGACTGATGGCCTGCATCTGATGGTCAGTATGAGAGGAGGGAGCAGCGGTGAGGTTGCCTCTCACCCGACTCACAGTGCCTCCTCTCTCTCCCGCCATAGGCTGAGAAAAGGGGACACAGTCTTCCAGCTGATGGTGAAACTTAAATCGCACTGCATTACTTGTGTCTCCTGCGCCAATTCATGTTGTTACTCCTATAACCAGAGAAAGTGAAATATTCCTCGATTTTAACAAATACACAACCACAAATAATTACAACGCAAGCTTATCAAAACACTGCTATACGCATTCATTACAGCTGCAGTGCTGGTAACGCAATTTATGACTAGTAAAACTGTTGAAAAAAAGTGACTGCTCTGATCGACAATTTAAACATGAACTTACTCATATTGTGATTAACAAGAATGTCACACTAACAGTCAGAAACCAGAGACCAATCTGTCTCCTTTCAAATACTTGCGCTTGTTTGAGCTTGCTTTGAACAATGGAACCTACAATATAGTCCCAAAAGTTCAAACCACACCKATCTTGCACTCCAGGCAGACTCAATCAAACGCTCAAAGTATAATACGGTGACATAGACGTTAATGAGTGACTTAGTCGTCCGTGTCGCGGTGTGAAAAATATTTCAAATCTCACATTATCAACTTTGCTGTACGTTTGAGTATTCTTTTTACAGTCTATCGCTCAAGGAAACTGCAGACTCTGTGATCTAAACTATCGGATTGGCCAGCGGTAGAACTATAGGTCCACCTAAATTGCTCTCTGGGACTACCGGGTAGGTAAAGTTTTATCTTCAATGGTTCAAAATGGGAACACTTTGCCTTCCCGGCGCTAGGACAGGTGAATCAAGCGCACCTACCGCGAAACGAATAACACAATTAGGGACCCAAGGCTTTATCGTTTTTTTTTTTTTTTACATAAAATGTTTGTTGAACGAATAGGAATGGCTTTGCGATCAACCAGATGTTCAACACTGGCCTATGCCATTGGCTACATCGTAGACCGTGAAATCAATTGACAACATGAATGAAGCGTTCACTTACTTTGCCGATAGCGTGTTGATAGAGCCGGTTGTGAGCATAAGACCCGCAAGAAAGAGTTGATACTTTGTCCAAGCCATGTTGGACGTGCCGGGATAGAAAATACAACTACTATATACTTTGTTTCAAACGCAGCGACTTGTGTTCACTATTTCTGCCTACAGGAATTAAATCACATGACTTCGAGTGTGTCAGCTGACCGAGTGCGCACAAGCAGTTAAAGGATAGTTCGTTTCCTGTTGTGGTTTTGTCATTCAGTCCGAAGGACTGTAGGTTTTGTTCCCAAAAAACGACCTTTAGACACATACGATTATAATGTATCAGGGAACAGTTCCTATTCATGGGTGATATATATATATATATAAAGAGAGAGAAAGAGATAACCCAGTTTAGTCTATCAATCAAGTTAGGATAGCTAGCTTGTCTAACTATCTTAGCTGGCATGCCTCCTGGCATGGTTGGTAGACTTAAGAAAAGCAAGCAATAACTAAATGTACTGAATAAGATTCACATTCCTTTAAATATTTTACCCAGATTTTTAGCAGAGATGCAGAGAAGCATATTTAGTTTCTTAAATAAACACGAGTCAGTAGGATACAGACAGTTTAAGAGGTATGCTTAGATATGCAAAACAATTTACATATTTCACTGCTCTATTTCACTAGGATGAGTCGCACAGAAAAAGCCATAACTCAGACTGGCCAATGAAAAGATTAAGATGGGCAAAAGAAGGCATCTGTTTCTCAAACAAGACACTAATGTACTTGTCCTCTTGCTCAGTTGTGCACCGGGGCCTCCCACTCTTTCTATTCTGGTTAGGGCAAGTTTGCGCTGTCCTGTGAAGGGAGAAGTACACCACGTTGTACGAGATCTTCAGTTTGTTGGCAATTTCTTGCATGGAGTAGCCTTCATTTCTCAGAACAAGAATAGACTGACGAGTTTCAGAAGAAAAGTCTTTGTTTCTGGCCATTTTGAGCCTGTAATCGAACCTACAAATGCTTATGCTCCAGATACTCAACTAGTCTAAATGTAACGGATGTGAAATGGCTAGCTAGTTAGTGTTGGTGCGCACTAATAGCGTTTCAATCGGTTACGTCACTCGCTTTGAGACCTTGAAGTAGTGGTTCCCCTTGCTCTGCAAGGGCCGCAGCCTTTGTGGAGCGATGGGTAACGATGCTTCGTGGGTGACTGTTGTTGATGTGTGCAGAGGGTCCCTGGTTCGCGCGAGGGGATGCCATAAAGTTATACTGGTACATTGATGCTGTTGACCCGGATCACTGGTTGCTGCTGAAAAGGAGGAGGTCGAAAGGGGGGTGAGCGTAACGGATGTGAAATGGCTAGCTAGTTAGCGGTGGTGCGCGCTAATAGCATTTCAATTAGTTACGTCACTCGCTTTGAGACCTTGAAGTAGTGGTTCCCCTTGCTCTGCAAGGGCCGTGGCCTTTGTGGAGCGATGGGTAACGATGCTTCGTGGGTGACTGTTGTTGATGTATGCAGAGGGTCCCTGGTTCGCGCCCGGGTTGGGGCGAGGGGGTGGACTAAAATTATACTGTTACATAAAGAAGGCTCGTTTTATTGCTTCTTTAATCAGAACAACAATTTTCAGCTGTGCTAGCATAATTGCAATTATCCTTTTAAAATGATAAACTTGGATTAGCTAACACAACATGCCATTGGAACACATTAGTGATGGTTGCTGATAATGGACCTCTGTACGCCTATGTAGATATTCCATAAAAAATCATCCGTTTCCATCTACAATAGTCATTTACAACATTAACAATGACTACACTTTATTTCTGATCAATATATGCTAACATTACCTAGCTAGCGAACTACATTTGTTTATCTAAACTAAAATCTAGCTAGGTAGCTTTCATAATACGTTGGCTAGACATTCCAAAGCATATCAATGTAAGCCAGCTGCTATCTGGCAATGTGATTTGTAACTTTGCAAGCTAACGTACTACCGCAGAAGCTAATGTTATGTGTTCTATTTAGAGTCCGATCTCATCAACATTTGCAGAGGCATCAACATCAAGCTCAGCACCAGGAACTATTGTATGTCACCTTCTAAAATCTACAAAATCTTTCCATGACTCCATGATGAGCAAATAAATATATTGGAGTTCGGCATAAACATGCTCCATGTCTTGTTGTCATAGTTGGTGTGTTTACAAGTAGGCTACAACTTCTACTGTAGTTTTCTCTGTATTGTTGAGGCTTAGTTGAAAGTTAATGCAAGGCTTGAAGTCTAAATTGCAGAAAAGAAAGTATTAGTAAGGAGGGGATGGTTTGGGTGACTGGCTGGTGTCTGTTAGGGGTGGGTATTGTGTGTGAAGGTTAGTATGAATGATCTGTTGACATGTGGGACGGGGGGGGGAGGGGGGGGGGTGGATATAGTACCTTGTTTGAGTTTGTATTAATGGGGACAAAGTAGTAAAATGTTGTCTAATCACTGACTACTGTGTATCCTACTCCTGCTGCTGATGATGACCTTGATGCCAACTTTAGTAGTACAGAGCCTGTAGACTCAGTGAATGAAAGCTTTCAGTCTGGAATAAGCTCAAGCTCAACATCATCTGACTTTGAAACAAGCCAGGACAGCCAAAGGTATTTATGAAATCACAATACCCTCTCGAGAAAACAAAATCACCAATACCCTAAACTGTCTACAAGTCAAGCACCCCTCAAACTCTTCACATCTTTGCTAACAGCCCATCTCAATGCCCCAACATTGACTCTGAGTGTAACAAAACAAATACCAGTACGGTACCCTTTTTTGTTTACAGATGAACATGTTTTAGTGTATGGTTATGTAACGGTATAACTTTCGTCCAGGYACCCTCTCCACACATCAACAACTGTCACCCACGAAGCATCGTTACCCATCGCGCCGAAAAAGCAGTGGCCATTGCAGAGCAAGGGGAACAACTACTTCAGGTCTCAGAGCGAGTGACGTCACCGACTGAAACGCTATTAGCGCGCACCACCGCTAACTAGCTAGCCATTTCACATCGGTTACAGTTACACATCCTCATGATCAGTCTTCGTGTTTTACACATCCTCATGATCAGTCTTCATGTATTTCCAGGAGACTTGCAGTACATACAGTACATACAAATCTTCTACAAGCGGTCGAAGCAYTGGGTGGTGAAGAACATCGCCATAGCACCAAAGCCTGCTAAACCAGCTGCCATTACCCAACACAAGAACACATTCTAGAACCTGCCTGGAACATTCAACCAACACAACATCCATATTCAGTTAGACTGATATTGTAGTATAATATAGAATGCCTAGTATTGTCACACCCTGATCTGTTTCACCTGTCTTTGTGCTTCTCTCCACCCCCATGCAGGTGTCGGTCATCTTCCCATTATCCCCTGTGTATTTATACCTGTGTTCTCTGTTTGTCTGTTGCCAGTTCGTCTTGTCTTGTCAGGTCTTACCAGTGTTCTTTCTCACATTCCTGTTTCTCTAGTTCTGTTTCCAGGTTTTTCCCAGTTCTGACCATTCTGCCTGCCCTGACCCCGAGCCTGCCTGCCGTCCTGTACCTGCCTGACTCCGACCTGATCATGAARGTCTGCCTGCCCTCGACCTGCCCTTTGCCTGCCCCGTGTTTCTACTAAATTATCTGAGAACTGTACTATCCTCCTCCCGTGTGCATCTGGGTCATATCCTGAGTCGTGATAAGTATGCTCACAACTGCATTGTGGTTTAGATATGGCTAGCTGTTGTACATATGTATATAATGGTGTTTTATATAATATTTTTTACAAGTGCACTGACAAGTGACTAAATGATTCCAGCTGCGTCAGAAACAAATAGTGTTGACTTCAACTTCTGGATCAATTCATTGTGATATTCATGAAATGTATTTGAATAAACTAGCTTCAATCTTACTACTTAAACTAATTATGCAGGGAGTTGGTGCATCATTTAAACTTGAATTTGTTTGCAAGTAAACATGTTTCAATAAAACAGTAGATTAGTCTCAATATAGCAAATAAATAGACATCCTTTATTCAAGACAGTTTATTTGCTCTGGAGACACAACAGTATGCAGGAACATCTGTGGCAATGTATGACATTCACTATAGTGAATAATTATGTCTGAAACACTCTCTCATCACTCATAATTATGTAGGGAGACTTGAAAAACACCCCAAATAGTGTCTAGCGGTGAAGTCTCCCTTTAAGCATAATGATTATGGCTTTAGATTCCAGGAAAAAGCTGTTTCAGGTGTTTGAAAAATGATAAATTCTCCAACTTACGGATCACCCCCCAGCCATCCTCATTGACTTTGTGCCCCCTCAGATTTTTGGGGTGGATGATGCCCCTGGCCCTGGCTTTTAGTGATTTTCTTTTTTGGTCCCTGAAAAGCTCACATTTTATTAAACATTGCAATAAAAGTATATAAACAAATGCATATATTAGTGTAAAACAGTGGTTCCCAAACTTTTTATAGTCCCGTAACCCTTCAAACATTCAACCTCCAGCTGCGTACCGCCTCTAGCACCAGGGTTAGCGCATTCTCAAATGTTGTTTTTTTGCCATCATTGTAATCATTGTAAGATACATTTATTAAACATAAGAATAAGTGTGAGTTTGTCACAACCCGGCTCGTGTGAAGTGACAGAGAGCTCTTATAGGTCCAGGGCACAAATAATAATTTAATAATAATCAATAATTTTGCTCTTTATTTAATTAACCATCTTACATATAAAACCTTATTTGTTCATGGAAAATTGGGAATAACTCACCACAGGTTAATGGGAAGGGTGTGCTTGAAAGGATGCACATAACTGAAATTTTGGGTTATATTGGCGAGAGTCTCAGTCTTAAATCATTTCCCACACACAGTCTGTGCCTGTATTTAGTTTTCATGCTAGAGGACTGAGAATCCACTCTCACGTAGGTACGTGGTTGCAAAGGGTATCAGTGTCTTAACAGCATAATTTGCCAAAACAGGATACTCTGAGCGCAGCCCAATCCAGAAATCTGGCAATGGCTTCTGATTAAATTCAATTTTCACAGAACCGCTTGTTGCAATTTCGATGAGGCTCTCTTGTTCAGATATCGTTAAGTGGACTGGAGGTAGGGCATGAAAGGTATTATGAATCCAGTTGTTTGTGTCATCCGTTTTGGGAAAATACCTGCATAATTGCGCACCCAACTCACTCAGGTGCTTCGCTATATCACATATGACACTGTCCGTAAGCTTGAGTTAATTTCCACGCAAAAAAATCATACAATGATGGAAAGACCTGTGTGTTGTCCTTATAGCTGCGGAGAGTTCCTGTAATCCTAGATTCAGATCATTCAGGCGGAAAAAAACATCGCCCAGATAGGCCAGTCATGTGAGAAACTTGTCATCATGCAAGCGGTCAGACAAGTGAAAATTATGGTCAGTAAAGAAAACTTTAAGCTCYTCTCTCAATTTAAAAAAATGTGTCAATACTTTGTCCTGATAACCAGCACACTTCTGTATGTTGTAAAAGCGTTAGATGGTCGCTGCCCATATCATTGCATAGTGCAGAAAATACACGCGAGTTCAGGGGCCTTGCTTTAACAAAGTTAACCATTTTCATTGTAGTGTCCAAAACGTCTTTCAAGCTGTCAGGCATTCCTTTGGCAGCAAGAGCCTCTCYGTGGATGCTGCAGTGTACCCAAGTGGCTTTGGGAGCAACTGCTTGCACGCGCGTTACCACTCCACTATGTCTCCCTGTRATGGCTTTTGCACCATCAGTACAGATACCAACATGAGCAGCAGCTACGTTTGACTACATACAGACCGTTAGTAGAATTCCAGCGAGAGAGTAACGGTTAATGTGATTGGATGTTAATTATTTGACTAGGATACCTGTATTTGACATTGTGTTGTTATTTTGCTGAACACTAGATGGTTTAATTGTATTTTTGGCAGTGAAACGAGGCTACTCAGGCGATAAAAAAAACCTAACCCAAATGTATAGCCCCGTTGGAAAATATAAATGGACTGTTTGAAAAAGGTCACATTCAACCTAGCCTGGTTGCTGTCTCTGTTCAGCTATTACATACCACTCCTTGCAACTCCTGTCATTTGCCAAAGAAACGTTCCCCTGCTCAAACGTTGCGTGCATCAACRTATGGTGGCGTGCCACGTCGTCGACTGTGCCACCTACGGACAGATTGCTATAACATATGTGATTAGTTGAAATGTAAAATACCTATCCAGGCATTTGTAAGATCTGGCATGTGTCAACAATGCCTGGGGCAGAGGAACACACCCTAAATGTTCAGCTCATGATGGAACTTACATCATGTTCACAAGTTTAAGGACCAGACATTGAAATGGGTTTAGAATATTTATTAAGGCAATTGAATGGATGTGAGAAGAATTCAGGAGATGAATGAGAATGGGCCAGATGAAGGATCCGGTGGGGATCCCCCCCCCCCAGGTTTAATTAAAATAAACAATTAAGAATTCAACGTTGTCATTCGTGGACTACATTATGGCATAAAGCACTACAGAGGGTAGTGCATACAGCCCAATACATCACTTGGGCCAACCTTCAAGGACCTATTTATTTTTTTTACCTTTATTTAACTAGGCAAGTCAGTTAAGAACAAATTCTTATTTTCAATGACGGCCTAGGAACAGTGGATTAATTGCCTTGTTCAGGGTCAGAACGCCAGATTTTTACCTTGTCAGCTCGGGGATTCAATCTTGCAACCTTTCGGTTACAAGTCCAACGCTCTAACCATTAGGCTACCTGCCACCCCTATATACTAGGTGGTGTCAGAGGAAGGCACAAAAAATGTTCAAAGACTCCAGTCACCCAAGTCATAGACTGTTCTCTCTGCTTCTGCACAGCAAGTGGTACCGGAGCGCCAAGTCTAGTTCCAAAAGGCCACCATTTGATCAAATGCACCCACCCCCCCCTACAAATTACCTGGACTAACCTGTACACCCGCACATTGACTCTGTACCGGTATCACCTGTATATAGCCTRGTTATTGTTATGTCATTTTATTGTGTTCCTTTTTATAATTTTTTWAAACTTTAGTTTATTTAGTAAATATTTTCTTAACTCTATTTCTTGAACTGCATTGTTGGTTAAGGTGCTTGTAACTAAGCACTTCACAGTAAGGTCTACACCTGTTGAATTTGGCGCATGTGACAAGTACAATTTGATTTGAMTTGAAATAAAGGTTTAATTAAATCAATAACAATTKAACTTTGCATTCAGTTATTCGCCGGCTGTGCATTGTCTCAGAGAATAGAAATTACAGAGTATTTTTAATCCATGCTAACATCCAGACACAAAGGTCTCTACACATTCATACATTCATTGATCCATAGATAGCTGATGTTAACATGCATTCATGATATGAAGGGTTAATGCTTCTGTTATTAGAATCAATGGCTTAATTGTCCTTAGTATTATTCTAGTACATAGGCTAACTCAGAGACTTTGCCACAGAAATGGAATTATCAATATTGACATGTAAATCTCCCATGATTTGGCTCAATTGAGGTCACATGAATAACTTGCACCAACCTCCAGGTTACTTGCTGTATTCAAATACATTAGGAATCATTGAATGTTTCAAATATGAACAGCAGATGGCAGCCAAGTCCAAAGTTGTTTGGCTGGCTCTGGCTTGTTCTGTCTCTTAGTTGCTCAGGGCTAGTGTTGATGTCAATCAAGGCAGGTCGGTGAGCAGAGCAGTTTTGTCAAGGACAACCATCATACTTAAAGAAAGGCCCCCAGACGTCACATAATACACACCGACCCGGCTTGAGTGACATGAATACGCACAAGTCTTTTTCCTCAGGCATCATTTCAATCCCATGAGGTTCACTGCCTCGACTAATATTAATTCCTTAAAATATTGAGGCATGAAAGCYATGCATAACATATAAGTTAGTAAGATAACATAGATAAGAGTCTAGGGTTTTAAGTTCAGATTGGTTTAGAATGACCTCATATCCAGGGCTCAGGCCCTCTCATCTGATGATTATTAAATGAACTGAAATGGGCTGCCTGTTGCATTCCCTCCTGCCTGCGTGTCTGTGCACTCTCCACAGAAATAGCACTTGTGATGAGAATGGTTTTAGGGCAGGCAAATGCCAGGGACTACTTCTCAAGCCACTGAGCGAGTTAGGAACCCTTCTCACTCTCTGTGAAGCCACTTGTCTTTCGTCACTGCAGACTGGAGTCCTCTCATCTCTCACCCCCACAAGGTCTGTTCAAGTGCCTCTCCACGTGACACAACAAATCAGCTCTCGCCTCGATCCTCTGAGAATGGTATTCCTATGTACTGTATCTTGTCAAAGTGTTTGTACAAGGTTTGCCCAGGCTTCCACTCTCATCTGGAGATGGGTATGGTAAATACTGCATAGCTAGGGCTCCCAAACGGGAACAGACTATTGTGCTCAGGTTGTTTACCATTTTGGGATAGTGTTTGCAGTCAACGTTGCATTATGACATTAAAAATGAAAGATCACATCGAGCAGTAAGACAAGATACTGTAGGTGCATCGTTGGATCACTTTGATGAGATTGTGTTACTGAGCGGCATACATTTTTCAGTGCTCCCACATTTTTAAAAGCAGTTGAACTGACAGACGGTTGATGCGGCAAGGTTGATGCAGCAAAACATTTGTGTACCTCACAAAAAAACMAACTGCCTATGCAACATATGCTGCAAAAATGTTTACCCATCTAAAGACGTGCCCTTGAACTGCTGTAACATCTGTGTGAAGGAGACACATGAAAAAAAGATGAATAGCTAGAAGCATGTTGATTTCATACCGTCTGACCACGAAAAAACACTTGATTGACAGCTGCATCCAGTTTTGTCAGGTGGGACCTGAGGGAGAACTGGAGAAGAGGATGTCGGGGAAAACTGTACAGGCTGTTCTGTTGTCGAACCAAGTAGAACGCAGAAAGGTCAGATGGGGAGCTCTGTAGATGCCGGTTAAGGAGTTTGACGTAATGGCAAACCTGTTCTGTCAACCTGCCTACTAAATAATCTAAACCGAAGTTTGAAGAAGTAGTCTATTTCCATGTTTTATGGATATAGACTAGATCAGGGATGGGCAACTTTGATGAGGGTGCTGGCCACAAAAAATCTGAACTCATCATGAGGGGCTTCAGTGGCAAGCCACACCCACACATGCAATCAGAGCGGGCCAGTTGCCCATCCCTGGACTAGAGGCATGAAATGAAGGAGAAATAGACAGGAGATACAGTGTGGAGAAAGGACAGTAGGGCCGGGATTCAATCCCATGCAGGCAGGGGGAAATACAATAGGATATGTCCCGGAGGCCACTGCCTTAACGGCACAACCAAGCCTGGGCATCATGATCCTGCCTTACATTAACCTAAGGTACACACATGATCCTATGGTTGTCTGATGCTCCTATGTTGTAGTTCAGTGTATGGGTGGATTATGTGCTGTCTGTGTATTGTGAGGGTAATATTATATTTGGTCAAATGAACTAGGTTATTTTAGCTCTTCATCATATTATGCTCTTACAACATAGAGTTGATGAGTGCATGTATGTAGATGTGGTAACAGTGTTTGCAATTAAATCATGAATTAGTCGTACGTCCTACTACTGAGTGTGAATAAAAAATACAACCTTATATCCCCCCCAAAAAGTAATGTACATTGGAATCAATCTGTCTGTGTGTGTGACACTGAGAGGCTCATWTGACAGTGGGTGCTTTTGATGAATAGTGATACATAACACTGGCTCAGGTCACAGCCACCTATAAGCCTATCAAAAGCAGCAAGGCACTTAGGAAATAGTGCCTCCAACTTAATCAAGCCTGTTGCTAAGCTACATCTTTCCAGACTAATTTGATGTCTTTCCCAGACTCCCTAATCAATCTAATTGTGATCTTTCATCTCTTTCTTTTATTTACTTCTTTGATTTTCCCCTCTGGTCATTGAGAACCAGAGGCCTCATTTCGCACATGAAGAGACGAACAATGTGTTTATCGCTTGAAATGGCTCAACCCCAGCCATAATGCCTTGATAGTTTAAACCAGAGTTTCCCTAACTTGGTCCTGCCCCCACTGGGTGTACTTTTGGTGTTTTGCCCTAGCACTGCACAGCTGATTCAAATAACCAACTCATCATCAAGCTTTCATTATTTGATTCAGCTGTGTGTAGTGCTCGGGCAAAAGCCAAAACGTACACCCAGGGGGGGTAGAACCGAGTTATGTTAATTCAAGCTTGAGCATGTCCGTTGCCAGTTCGGAAGTCTTTAGAAAGGCTTACATAAGAGCCAGTAAAAATAAAAAGCTGTATTTAATATTGCACAGACCTTAACACAATACTGAGCAACCTTTTCAAGAGGTGCAGCCCTCTTGGCATAATGGTTAAGATGTTGGCTCGACAGTTGCTGGACAGAGGTTCGAGTCTGATTTGGGGGTAATATTATTTTCAGCTAACCAGACGACACAATTTTTTCTTTATTTTTTACAGATAGCCAGGGGCACACTACAACACTCATACATCATTTACAGATAGCCAGGGGCACACTACAACACTCAGACATCCTTTACAGATAGCCAGGGGCACACTACAACACTCAGACATCATTTACAGATAGCCAGGGGCACACTACAACACTCAGACATCATTTACAGATACCAGGGGCACACTACACACATCAGACATCATTTACAGATAGCCAGGGCACACTACAACACTCAGACATCATTTACAGATAGCCAGGGGCACACTACAACACTCAGACATCATTTACAGATAGCCAGGGGCACACACAACACTCAGACATCATTTACAGATAGCCAGGGGCACACTACAACACTCAGACATCATTTACAGATAGCAGGGCACACTCACACTCAGACATCATTACAGTAGCCAGGGGCACACTACAACACTCAGACATCATTTACAGATAGCCAGGGGCACACTACAACACTCAGACATCATTTACAGATAGCCAGGGCACACTACAACACTCAGACATCATTTACAGATAGCCAGGGGCACACTACAACACTCAGACATCATTTACAGATAGCCAGGGCACACTACAACACTCAGACATCATTTACAGATAGCCAGGGGCACACTACAACACTCAGACATCATTTACAGATAGCCAGGGGCACACTACAACAACTCAACATCATTTACAGATAGCCAGGGCACACTACAACACTCAGACAATCATTTACAGATAGCCAGGGCACACTACAACATCAGACATCATTTACAGATAGCCAGGGCACACTACAACACTCAGACATCATTACAGATAGCCAGGGGCACACTACAACACTCAGACATCATTTACAGATAGCCAGGGCACACACAACACTCAGACATCATTTACAGATAGCCAGGGCACACCTACAACACTCAGACATCATTTACAGATAGCCAGGGCACACTACAACACTCAGACATCATTTACAGATAGCCAGGGGCACACTACAACACTCAGACATCATTTACAGATAGCCAGGGGCACACTACAACACTCAGACATCATTTACAGATAGCCAGGGCACACTACAACACTCAGACATCATTTACAGATAGCCAGGGCACACTACAACACTCAGACATCATTTACAGATAGCCAGGGGCACACTACAACACTCAGACATCATTTACAGATAGCCAGGGCACACTACAACACTCGACATCATTTACGATAGCCAGGGGCACACTACAACACTCAGACATCATTTACAGATAGCCAGGGGCAACACAACACTCAGACATCATTTACAGATAGCCAGGCACACACTACAACACTCAGACATCATTTACAGATAGCCAGGGCCAACTACAACACTCAGACATCATTACAGATAGCCAGGGGCACACTACAACACTCAGCATCCATTTACAGATAGCCAGGGCACACTACAACACTCAGACATCATTTACAGATAGCCAGGGCACACTACAACACTCAGACATCATTACAGATAGCCAGGGGCACACTACAACACTCAGACATCATTTACAGATAGCCAGGGCACACTACAACACTCAGACATCATTTACAGATAGCCAGGGGCACACTACAACACTCAGACATCATTTACAGATAGCCAGGGCACTACAACACTCAGACATCATTTACAGATAGCCAGGGCACACTACAACACTCAGACATCATTTACAGATAGCCAGGCACACTACAACACTCAGACATCATTTACAGATAGCCAGGGGCACACTACAACACTCAGACATCATTTACAGATAGCCAGGGGCACACTACAACACTCAGACATCATTTACAGATAGCCAGGGGCACAACTCACAACATCAAGACATCATTACAGAAGCAGGGGCACACTCAACACTCGACATCTTTTACAGATAGCCAGGGCACACTACAACACTCAGACATCATTTACAGATAGCCAGGGGCACACTACAACACTCAGACATCATTTACAGATAGCCAGGGGCACACTTACAACACTCAGACATCATTTACAGATAGCCAGGGGCACACTACAACACTCAGACATCATTTACAGATAGCCAGGGGCACACTACAACACTCAGACATCATTTACAGATAGCCAGGGCACACTATACAACTCAGACATCATTTACAGATAGCCAGGAGCAACTCAACACTCAGACATCATTTACAGATAGCCAGGGCACACTCAACACTCAACCATCATTACAGATACCAGGGCACACTCAACACTCAGACATCATTTACAGATAGCCAGGGGCACACTCCAACACTCAGACTCATTTACAGATAGCCAGGGCACCTACCAACACTCAAGACATATTACAGATTCCAGGGGCACACTACAACACTCAGACATCATTACAGATAGCCAGGGGCACACTACCAACACTCAGAATCATTTACAGATAGCCAGGGGCACACTACAACCAACTCAGACATCATTACGATAGCCACACACTACAACACTCAGACATCATTTACAGATAGCCAGGGGCACACTACAACACTCAGACATCATTTACAGATAGCCAGGGGCACACTACAACACTCAGACATCATTTACAGATAGCCAGGGGCACAATACAACACTCAGACATCATTTACAAACAAAGCATTTGTGTTTTGTTAGTCTGCATGATTACCAGTAGGGATGAACAGGGATAATCTCTTGATTATTGCGTGAGTTGAACCATTTTCCTGTCCTGCTAAGCATTCAAAATGTAATGAGTACTTTTGGGTGTCAGGGAAAATGTATTGAGTCAAAAGTACATCATTTTCTTCAGGAATGTAGTGAAGTAAATGTAAAAGTTGTCAAAATTATAAACAGTTAAGTAAAGTACAGACACCCCCCAAAAATACTTTAAAGGAGTTTTACTTAAGTACTTTACACCACTGCTCCCAAGTTGTCCTATAATAATGTGGCCACAGCAACTCGAGGCAGGCCCAGTTACTCAGAAAAGCTTAACCCCGCTCTCTTGCCTCCTCTTCAATCAAGCAGTTTTTCCCTCGCTCACCTAGAACCTAACACTTCAATATTGACTAAATATGTATAATTTAATTTGTAAAATGATTTACCTTTTATACAGTATGTGGCATAAACACAACCAGTCACAATGTTTTATTCTGATTAGGCTTTTTCAAAAATGTCCTGTAGGCATGCGCATAAAATATCCCTGTCACGCCCTGGCCTTAGTATTCTTTGTTTTCTGTATTTTTTAGTTAGGTCAGGGTGTGACAGGGGAGATGTTTTGTGTTTTGTCTCATATTTGGGTGGTTGTATTGTATAGGGGGTTTTTGTTGAGTGTATGGGTTTGGGTTCAGTAGAGAGGTTTAGGAAAGTCTATGGTTGCCTGGTTTGGTTCTCAATCAGAGACAGCTGTTTATTGTTGTCTCTGATTGGGAGCCATATTTAAGGCAGCCATGGGCTTTAGGTGATTGTGGGTATTTGTCTATGTTGAACGTTAGTAGCTTGTGTGTGCACTTTCGTTTATAGCTTCATGGTCTTTTGTTAGTTTTGTTGTAAGAGTGTTTCGTTTCGTGTTACGTCTTCATCAAAATAAAAGGAAGATGTATTTCTCACACGCTGCGCCTTGGTCCTCTCTCTCACCCATAGACGATCGTGACAATCCCAGAAATATTCCATAAGCACAAAAAGCTAATTTCTCTCAAATTTTGTGGACAAATATGTTACCATCCCTGTTAGTGAGCATTTTTCCTTTGCCAAGATAATCCATCCACCTGACAGGTGGCATATTAAGAAGCTGATTAAAAAGCATGATAATTACACAGGTACACCTTGTGCTGGGGACAATAAAAGGCCACTCTAAAATGTGCTGTTTTGTCACACAACACAATGCCAAGTCCAATTGTCCTGAAAGAACTAGGTGTTTCAACACACACTTKATTTCTAATGGATCAATGCCTTCAAGAATGATTATATCCTGTGGTGTTTACTGTATAAGATTAAAAACAGGGAATTCAACTAGCTTGCTCTTTCTGTTTATACCATATGTTGTGTTAAGTCAGTTTCTTAGGAAGTCAGTGCTGGCCTTTTCAATTTCACAGCATTGTCGAAAATGTCTGTCCAATGTCCTTTGCACAAAAACATCCTCATTAAATTACATCTGTGTCACGCCCTGACCATAGAGAGCCCTTGGGGTTCTCTGTGGTGCAAATGGTCAGAGCGTGACTAGGGGGTGTTCTAGTCTAATATTTCTATGTTGGTGTGAGTATGGTTCCCAGTTGGAGGCAGCTGATTATCGTTGCCTCTAATTGGAGATCATACTTAGTGTGGTCCTTTTCCCACCTGCATTTGTGGGATATTGTTTTGTTTTGGTTTAGTGCTATGTGCGCTACGAACTGCACGTTAGTTTATTCTTTGTTGTTTTTTGAAGGTTCACTTTAATAAATATGTGGAACTCTATTCACACTGCGCCTTGGTCCGCTCATTATGTTTACGACGAATGTGACAGAATATCCCACCACTACAGGACCAAGCAGCGTACCATGGAGGTAAAGGAGAGCTGGACATGGGAGGAAATAATGGGTGGATGCGAGACCCTTCCTTGGCGGGAGTCGCCAAGGAGTATAGGAGGCCAGCGACGACACCGGGGTCCGTGGCCACAGAAACCCCAAGATTGTTTTTTTGGGGGGGCACAAGGGGCTGTCGGTTGAGCCGAGGAGAGAGCCAGAGACTGTCGGGGAGTCGATGGAGCTGTTGGAGGAGGGAGATCAGAGAGAGATGTTGGTTAGGTGTATTCTGCAGCGCATTCGCCCTGAAGAGTGCCTTCCCAGCCCGGTATGTCATGTGCCGGTTCCTCGCACTCGCCCTGAAGAGCGTGTCATCAGTCCGATGAAACCTGTGCCGGCTCCATGCACCAGGCCTCCAGTGCGCCTCCCTAGGGCCGTACGTCCTGTGGCGGCTCCCCCGCACTGCGCCCTGAAGAGCGGATCATCAGTGGCCGGGTGCAACCTGTAGCCGGGCTCCACACAACGCAGGCCGTCCAGGCGCCGTCCCCAGCCCGGTACGTCCACTTTGCTGGCTGCCCCCGCACTCGCCCTAGAAGGCGTGTCATCAGTGCGAGTGCCACCTGTGCCTGGGCTTCCGACGCACCAGGCCTCAGTGCGCGCTGCCCATAGCCCGGTAGCGAGGCGGCGGCGCCGGGGCTCCCCGCACGTGGCCTCCAGTGCATGTTACAGTCCGTGAGTCTCCAGTGACGGTTCACCAGTCCGGACCTCCAGCGACGTTCACGGTCCGATAAGCTACTCGCAGCGGACGGTCAGCGTACGCGACTTCCAGCGACGGACGCGGTCCGGAGCTTCCAGCGACGGTTCACGTCAGAGTCACGACGATCCAACGGCCGTAGACGTCACGGCCGACTAGCGAGGAACGGTCCGTAGCTTCCAGCGACCGTTCACGGTCCGGAGTGCCTTTCCCAGCGACGGTCAGCGGTCCGGAGCTTCCAGCGAACGCGTCCACTGGCCAGGAGTCCGCTTCCCTGCGCCGGTGCCATGGACTGGAGCCTTCCAGCCAGATCCGCGGTCTGAACGGGGGCTACGTCCCGCCACCGGAGCCGCCACCCTAACCCTCCCCCATCCAGGTTCAGGTTTTGCAGTCGGAGTCCCGACCTTTGGGGGGGGGGGAGTACTGTCACACCCTGACCATAGAGATCCCTTGGGGTTCTCTGTGGGCAAATGGTTGGAGCGTGACTAGGGGGTTTCTAGTCTAACATTTCTATGTTGGTGTGAGGATGGTTCCCAATTGGAGGCAGCTGATATCGTTGCCTCTAATTGGGGATCATACTTAGTGTGGTCCTTTTCCCACCTGCGTTTGTGGGATATTGTTTTGTTTTGGTTTAGTGCTATGTGCGCTACGAACTGCACATTAGTTTATTCTTTGTTGTTTTTTGAAGGTTCACTTTAATAAATATGTGGAACTCTACTCACGCTGCGCCTTGGTCCGCTCATTATGTATACGACGAACGTGACAATCTGCATATTGTCAAAAGTACATTCACAATGTCTACATCGCTGAATGCAAATCTCACCCACTCTTTAAATCCACACAGCTCATGTTGAGCTAAAGTGTCTCTGCAGAGAAAACAATGCACCATATATCTCTCTCTCCTTATTGACAGTTTGAATTTGAACACCATTGTACAATAGAACCAAGTCCTCATGAATTCTTTAGAATATTGCATCAACATCAGTTGCATCAACTGAGCCTAAAGCATTACACAACTACATTTTATCTGTATAGAAAATGATCTGTAAAGCAGTGGGTTTCATGGAAAACAACGGGTCTGATCTTATAAGGTACCYATCTACAATTTCATATAAGAATGCATAGGTGCATTTCTGAGGTCCATCTTCAATCATGGCTAATATTTTCGGGTGAGACAACTGTTCCAAACTTTTCACTAGGAAGGTATGTAAATGAAAGAATATGTCTTTGATGGCAAGGCCACTGTACTGTACCTTTCAGCCTACATGCATTTTGCCCAATCTCCGATTCCACTATGCTAAACTGTTATTTTATGGCATGGTCCTGCATGTGTGTTGTTGAAAGTCTGGCAAATGGATCTTCAAACATATCAAATATCTCTGTTGACTGAATTCTGAAATACCATTTTGAGCTGATCCCTCAGGTTGTTGAGTAATCCCTGGTACTGCTGCACCCCTGCCACAATGTTGTTAATGCTTCTCTGAAAAACATAAGAACAAAATAGGGAGAATTTAACATTAATCAGACACTGCTGGATCATGCAGATCATGCAAAAACATTAAAGGGAGGATGACTTGTGATGATGATATACGGTGCATTCGGAAAGTATTCAGACCTTTTGACTTTTTCATTGCAGCCTTATTCTAAAATTGATWCATTTTTCTCAGAAATCTGCACACAATACCCCCTAATGACAAAACCGTTTTTGGGAAATGTTTGCAAATGTATTAAAAATTAAAAACAGAAATACCTTATTTACATAAGTATTCAGGCCCTTTGCTATGAGACTTGGAATTGAGCTCAGGTGCATCCTGTTTCCATTGATCATCCTTGAGATGTTTCTACAACTTGATTGGAGTCCACCTGTGGTAAATTAAATTGATTGGACATGATTTAGAAAGGCACACACCTGTCTATATAAGATCCCACAGTTGACAGTGCATGTAGAAACCAAGCCATGAGGTCGAAGGAATTGTCCGTAGAGCTCCGAATCAGGATTGTGTCGAGGCACAGATCTGGTGAAGGGTACCAAAACATTTCTGCAGCATTGAAGGTCCCCAAGAACACGGTGCCCTCCATCATTCTTAAAGTTTGGAACCACCAACACTCTCACTAGAGCTGGCCGCCCGGCCAAACTGAGCAATCGGGGGAGAAGAGCCTTGGTCAGGGAACCTGATTGTCCCTCTGAAAGAGCTCCAGAGTTCCCCTGTGGAGATGGGAGAACCTTCCAGAAGGGCAACCATCTCTGCAGCACTCCACCAATCAGGCCTTTATGGTAGAGTAGCCAGACGGAAGCCACTCCTCAYCAAAAGGCACATGAGTTTACCAAAAGGCACCTAAAGGACTCTCAGACCATGAGAAATAAAATTCTCTGGTTTGATGAAACCAAGATTGAACTCTTTGGCCTGAATAACAAGCGTCACATCTGGAGGAAACCTGGCACCATCCCTACAGTGAAGCATGGTGGTGGCAGCATCATACTGTGCGGCTGTTTTTCAGCGGCAGGGACTGGGAGACTAGTCAGGATCAAGGAAAAGATGAACYGAGCAAAGTACAGAGAGATCCTTGATGAAAACCTGCTCAAGAGTGCTCAGGACCTCAGACTGGGGCGAAGGTTCACCTTCCAACAGGACAAAGACCCTAAGCACACAGCCAAGACAATGCAGTGGTGGCTCTGGCAAAAATCGCTGAATGTCCTTGAGTGGCCCAGCCAGAGCCCGGACTTAAACCCGATCAAACATCTCTGGAGAGACCTGAAAATAGCTGTGCAGCAACGCTCCGCATCCAACCTAACAGATATTGAGAGGATCTACAGAGAAGAATGGGAGAAACTCCCCAAATACAGGTGTGCCAAGCTTGTAGCATCATACCCAAGAAGACTTGAGGCTTTAATCGCTGCCAAAGGTGCTTCAACAAAGTACTTAGTAAAGGGCCTGAATACTTATGTAAATGTGATATTTCKAWWWWWTWTWTATTGATAAATTTGCCAACATTTCTAAAACCCTGTTTTTGCTTAGTCATTATGGGGTATTGTGTGTAGATTGATGAGGGGAAAAAACAATTGAATACATTTTAGAATAATGCTGTAATGTAACAAAATGTGAAATGTCAAGGGGTCTGAATACGTTCTGGATACGCTGTATTTGTGCACAGCTCTTGGCCAATACTGTCCTGTACTTCTGTACTCCTGTCACATTCAAAGAAATCTTTCATCCATCCATTTTGTGACTCTACACAGAAACATAACTGCGACAGGAGGTGTATTTCTCTTGCTGTCTACACGAAAGCAGCTGCATGTCTGGCCATAATTCTGTCCTCCGAGTCCTGGCTTATGCTGCTCGCCTATGAAATCAAGAGTACAACGTTTTAGGCTACACCTTGGTGTCTGTGTGTGTATTGTSCCGGTATAGTCAAAATAGCAATTACACGACGTACAATCTAACTGGTTTATCCACAAAGTCACTTAGCTAACTACTTAGCGGTAACGTTACCAACTTTGGGACCTCGGGTTGGAAGGAGGGGAAGCAGAGCTGCTGGAGGTAGGCCCAGAGGAAAGTGGCAATGATTCTGCTGGAACGATTAGATCCTGTGGTCCGATGGGTTAGGGTTCTCATATCTAAAGCCAGCGTATGTGACTTGTTTCAGGAAACTAGGCATATGTCATGCGTATCTACTTCACAGGAGAGGCATTTGAACTTAAATATAATGCGTTTTTAGCAGAGATGCTTTCTGGAACATGTGAACTTTAATGTGCCTTAATAACAAAAGTGTAAATAGGAATAAAATTGTTAAATTACGAGCCCAGTTGGTTTAGCCACAGAAAAAGACAGGAAAAAGACACACCTTCCTGCTAGCCAAGATTGGCTGAGATAATGGATGGGCTGGACATGCAGAGAGATGAGTTCAGAATGGTGTGCCATGTAGCATGCTTCTGTCTATAACATGAGCTGCTCAGAATGTGTAGTTAATCCTTTCTAATGCAGCTCTTTTGAAAGATAACATGAAGAACTGCAAAATTGTTGCTAATGCTCTCCACTGTCTGTAGGACCGAGTTTTAAAATCAGTGGAATGTCCYGTGGAAGAAGAGTATTATAGCTAAGGTGTTTTATTGCAAATATGCGAAAGCAATCAAAAAAAGAACACACAGAAAGCTGTTGTATAAAACAACTGTCTCTGGATTACATCTTGAAACTAACCATGGCATCCGTGACAGAGAGGGAGAATCGTTCATCCATGTATATGGGTAAGAGAATCTAGCTAGCTACATTTTCTTATATAATACATTTCTAATTTTGTCAGAAAGTCATTTTCATTGCAAGTTAAAGCGTGCTGTTAGCTAGCTAACGTTAGCTGGCTGGATTGCAAGCTAACATTACGTGTATGATCTATGTAGTAATTGTATTAGTATCTCAGAGCCATTTGCATTGCTAGTTATAGCCTAATATTAGCTAGCTAACTAACATTGAACCTAGTCATGCAGGGTAATAACGTTATGAGTTGGGATTATGGTTCATTGTTTAGTTAGCTAGCTGTCTAAACAAAAGACTCCACTATGCAAGTAACCATTTCACTGTACCGTTTACACCTTCTGTATCTTGTGCATGTGACAAACAAACTTGGATTTTATTTGATATAGTGTGTGTTTACCAGAGACGGTAATGTGAAGAACAGCATGACCTGCACCAAAGTCAAATGAGGATATAAAGTTAGGCCAATGAGACAGTGTCCAAATTCTAATATTCTGCGGTAGAATGCTCATCTTTTATTTTGTCACACTCACAACCACAAGCTATTTTCTGTAATTAGCTTGCCTTTAACTTGATCTTGTTGTGAGTTTCTTTTCCTGTAATAATTAATACAAATTAGCTATATGATATGTGGGGTTAACTTTCAAAGCAGAATTACTTTTCCATTGTTCCTCAACTGTAGTGTATGGTATACAATTTCCTAGCTCTCTACTTAATCCTAAGTAAAAAACACAATTTAACATTTTACTGCATAAGACCGAATCGAGCCTGTCGGTCAAATTTTGGCAAACCTTCTAGAATCAAAATTCCCCAAATGTTTCGGTGCTTTGCCAACACACGTCGTTCTCCAAATTCCCAAAATGTTGAGGGGTTCTGGTTGCATGTGGTCGCATGTTGTTCTCGGCTAACAAAGGAAAAAAAACTTGGTCATGGTGATCCCCGGTTGTCCGTCTGTCCATACATCTTGGCGGCAAGGAGGTGCTGAAAGTGGGTTGGCTTGATATGGTACCAGAAAGAGTTGTAGACTAGATAAGTTACTCTTCAGTGCAGCCATCAATGCCACATACAACACGAAAATCAGCACTATGACTACGAGTACTATTTATGTCGCTCAATAAAGATTTAAGTGTCAGAGCCACAGATACATACCAGATCACAGTGCTAACTAGCTAGCTACCTTTATTCAGTTGTAGTACCCCATCAAACTTGAACTAATTCCCTCACTGATGCAAAATACAGGTGAAAAGACCGAAATGTTTGATGTGACAACAGTCTTTCTTTTCCCCAATGCAGTAAAGCCAAAAGTGTCAGTGTCACGCCCTGGCCGTAGAGAGCTTTTTATGTCTCTATTTTGGCTTGGTCAGGGTGTGATTTGGGTGGGCATTCTATGTTCTTTTTTCTATGTTTTGTATTTCTTTGTGTTTGGCCGGGTGTGGTTCTCAATCAGAGGCAGCTGTCTATCGTTGTCTCTGATTGAGAACCATACTTAGGTAGCTTTTTCCCATATGGTTTTTGTGGGTAGTTGTTTTCTGTTTTGTGTTTCTGCACCTGACAGAACTGTTCGTTGTCGTTTTTGCTCTTTGTTATTTGTTCAAGTGTTTTTTTGAAAATAAATCATGAACACTTACCACGCTGCGCTTTGGTCCACTCCCTCTTCTTCAGACGACCTTGACACACAGGTGATCAGTGCAGAGACAGTGGCCTTCCAAGGTAAGGATGGAAAGTGTAATTTGACAATTAGCTGCCTACCGTAATGCAGGCCTATTATTATCATGTTTGGTAACATTTGCCCATGTATTTATTTTCAGAGTTTCAATGAGTTGTAAAAAATTTKTCTGAATTCTCTCAATTGAAGGTCAGCTATGTTTACCTAGGATACTTAAAGTTACTAGCTCGATATTTGAAGTTGTTATATTATCATTAGTAGTCTATCAGGTAAAAGCATATGCTTATTATTCATAATTTCTCAAATATTTATTAGCTAATCATTCAGTTGAATACGCTATGCTACAGCCATTGAATTTGTCTTTGAGCGTTAAGGGACGTTAATTGTCACGCTGGTATAAAGGGATCGGGAGACAGGCGCAGGAATGCGTGAAATTGATTTTTATTTTGCAAATTACAGCYCGGGGACGAAGACCAAACCAACACATATACAAAACATAGGGTAGAAACCCAAACAAAAGAGTGAGGAGTACCTCGGATAAATACACAATCGCATAATGATTATCACACGGGAGGAGACCCGTAATCATCTGCACAATATACGTGGCACAAAAGCTAAAACAACATAGCACATGTACTCACAGGACCAACGGACATTGGAACAATAATCGACTGGACAATGGTGAACAAAGAGCACACTTATACAATTACTAATCAAATTCGAATAGGGACCAGGTGTGCGTAATGACAGTTCCGGAGGGATCCGTGACAATAATGGCTAGCGCTGTCCACAACATTATGTTATATATTTTTTATTTTTCAATCTTGAAATACAAGGGCAAATGTTATTAATCAGTGACTGAAATTTTGCAATACGTGATATTCACTTCCAGACTTGGAGACTTGGAGATTGCTCAGTGTTGTAGAATGCCTCTTTGAATAATGGGGCGTGGTTTTGGCTTAACTGCGTTGGGAAAAAGAAAGACGAGTGACAATGATTGAATGTAAGTGTCATGTTTTGTCTTTGATCATGTCTTGTCCCTGTGCTTCCCTCTGCTGGTCTTATTAGGTTCTTTCCCTCTTTCTCTCTCTCTCTCTCCTCCTCCCTCTCTCCCTCTCCCGCTCTCTCTCTCTATCGTTCCGTTCCTGCTCCCAGCTGTTTCTCATTCTCCTAACGACCTCATTTACTCTTTCACACCTGTCCCCTATTTTGCCCTCTGATTAGAGTCCCTATTTCTCCCTCTGTTTTCCGCTTCTGTCCTTGTCGGATTCTTGTTTGATGTTTGCTGTCCTGTGTCCTTGTCCGCCCTGTCGTGTTCTTTTGCCTTCTTCAGATGCTGCGTGTGAGCAGGTGTCTATGTCAGCTACGGCCAGTGCCTTCCTGAAGCGACCTGCAGTCTGTGGTCGCGTCTCCAGTCGTTCCTCTCTATTGACGAGAGGATTTCAGTTTCCTGTTTTGGATTTACCATTGATAATATCCAGGAGAATCATTATTTGTTTAATACTGGAATAAAGACTCTGTTACTATTACGTCGCTTTTTGGGTCCCTCATTCACCAGCATAACAGAAGAATCCGACCAAGATGGACCCAGCGACTATGGATTCTCTCACTGCGGTCGAGTTCCAGGGAGCAATGCTCGGCAGAGCCACGAGCAGGAATTGTTTGCTGCTCGTCATGCCGTTGAGACCCTGGCCGCTCAGGTCTCCGATCTCTCTGGACAGTTTCAGAGTCTTCGTCTCGTGCACCAGCTACTTCCTGGTCTTCCGAGTCTCCGGAACCTAGGGTTAATAACCCACCATGTTACTCTGGGCAGCCCACTGAGTGTCGCTCTTTTCTCCACCCAGTGTGATATTGTGTTCTCTCTCCAGCCCAACACGTACTCTAGTGAGAGAGCTCGGATCGCTTACGTCATATCACTCCTTACTGGTCGGGCTCGGGAAGTGGGGCACAGCTATCTGGGAGGCAAGGGCTGAGTGTTCTAACGATTATCTGAACTTTAAAGAGGAGATGATACGGGTTTTTGATCGTTCAGTTTTTGAAGGAGGCTTCCAGGGCCCTGGCTTCCCTATGTCAAGGTGATCGATCCATAACGGATTACTCTATAGAGTTTCGCACTCTTGCTGCATCCAGTGACTGGAACGAGCCGGCGTTGCTCGCTCGTTTCTGGAGGGACTCCACGCTGAGGTTAAAGGATGAGATTCTCTCCCGGGAGGTTCCTCCAGCGTGGACCTTCTTTGATTGCACTCGCCATCCGCATAAGAACGACGGGTAGATCTTCGTCACGAGCTCGTGGAAGAGAGCTCGCGTTAACGGTGTTTCCCCTCTCCGCATCTCAACCATCTCCTCCCACCGGCTCAGAGACTGAGCCCATGCAGCTGGGAGGTATTCGCATCTCGACTAAGGAGAGGGAACGGAGAATCACCAACCGCCTTTGCCTCTATTGCGGTTCTGCTGGACATTTGTTCATGTCAATGTCCAGTAAAAGCCAGAGCTCATCAGTAAGCGGAGGTACTGGTGAGCGCTACTACTCAGGTCTCTCCATCAAGATCCTGTACTACCTTGTCGGTCCATCTACGCTGGACCGGTTCGGCTGCTTCCTGCAGTGCCTTGATAGACTCTGGGGCTGAGGGTTGTTTTATGGACGAAGCATGGGCTCGGAAACATGACATTCCTCTCAGACAGTTAGGGAAGCCCACGCCCATGTTCGCTTAGATGGTAGTCTTCTCCCCAGTATCAGATGTGAGACACTACCTTTAACCCTCACAGTATCTGGTAACCACAGTGAGACCATTCTTCCTTTTTGATTTTTTCGTTCACTTTTCACCTGTATGTTTTTGGGTCATCCCTGGCTTATAATGTCATACATCCTTCTATTAATTGGTCTAGTAAATCTCTCATCTTCTGGAACGTTTCTTGTCATGTGAAGTGTTTAATGTCTGCTATCGACTCCTGTGTTTCTGTCCCCTCTACTCAGGAGGAAACCTCGGTGATTTGACAGAGGTGCCGGAAGGAATATCATGATCTGCGCAGGTCTTCGATCGGTCCAGAGCAGCTCCCTTCCTCCTCCCGGTCGTTGATTGTTTGTAATGATTCTCCTCCAGGGACCACTCCCCCCTCGGGTAGTACTATACTCTCTGTCGGCTCCCGAACGTACGGCTCTCTCGAGGATTATCTGTCCTGTTTCTCTCGACGCCGGCTACCGTGGGTGCCTTCTTCCCTCTCCCGCCGGAGCGGGATTTTTCTTTGTTAAGAAGAAGGACGGTACTCTGCGCCTCCTGGTGGATTTAATCGAGGGCTGAATGGACATAACGGTTAAGAAATCGTTATCCGCTTTCCCCTTATGTCGTCAGCTTCGGAGAAATTTTGCAGGGAGCCAGGTGCTTTACTAAGTTGACCTTCGTAAGCGCTTTACGCATCTCGTACGCTCAGAGAGGGGGACGAGTGGAAAACGGCGTTTAAACACTCCGTTAGGCATTTGAATACCGGGTTCTGCCGTTCGGTCCTCGCTAATGTCCGCTGTCCTTTCAGGCATTAGTTAATGATGTACTGAGAGACATCTGAAACATTTTTGTTTTCGTTTACTCTTGACGATAAATGCCTGATTTTTTCACCGTCCCACTCGAGATTATGTTCAGCACGTTCGACGTGTAACTCCAGCGCCCTTTTGAGAGAATTGTCCTCTACGTGAAGGCTGGAGAAGTGGCGGCCTTTCATGTCTCCTCTGTCACATTTCACTCGTTCTGTTATTTCCTCGCTGAAGGCATTCAGATGGATCCCGCTAAAGGTCCAGGCTGGTCAGCGATTGGCCCGTCCCTAGTCCGTATGTCCGAGTTGCAGCGCTTTCTTCGGTTTTCGCTAAATTTCTTATCGGCGTTTCAATTCGTAATTATTCGGTCAGTGGCTGCCCCTCTCACAGCTCTGACTTCCTGTCAAGACTTGCTTTAAGTTGGTCCGGTTCCGCCCAGGAGCTTTTGATCTCGCTCAAGAAAGCGTTTTAACATCCGCCCTATCCTTGTTACTCCTGACGCACTAAACAATTGCCATTGTCGAGGTTTAGATGCTCAGAGGGTGGGCGTGGGGCCATTCTTCTCAGCGCTTCCATTCTGCGATAAGGTCCATCCTTGCGCTTACTTTTCACCCCCCCCAATCGCCCCTGTCGGCCAATCGGACGCGCAACTTATGATGTGGGTAACCGCGAAACTGTCTCGCCATCCGTTAGCCATTAGGCGAAATAGGCGACAGTGGTTGTGGAGGGGGCGACCCGTGCCCTTTTGTCGTTTGGACTGACCATAAGAACTTGAGTACATCCGTTTGCAAACGACTTATGCACGTCAAAGCTCGTTTGGGCGTTGTTTTTTCGCTCGTTTTTTCGAGTTCGTGAAGTTTCCTAATCCGCGCCGGGAAATAAGAAACACCAAGCCTGATGCCTTGATCCCGTCTCTTTAGTTCTTCTGTGGCTTCTTACCCGACCCGAAGGGGATTCTCCTGAAAGGCGCTGTTTGGTCGGTTGACTGTCTGGGGAATTGAGAAGACAGGTAAAGCAAGCACTCACTCACACTTGCGTCGCCCGCGCGCTTGTCCTAGTAACCTCTGTTTCGTTCCTGTCTCTACTGTTCTGGCTGTTCTTTCAGTGGGTCGACTCTGCCAAAGTTAGCTTGGCCACCCGCGGCGTTCGGGGTACGCTTTGCTTCTATTCGCCAGGGTTTTGGTGGCCTACCTCAGAGCGGGAACGCGTCGTTTCGTGGCTGCTTGTTTCGGACTGCGGCAGACTGAAGTCAGGTACACTCGTCCTCCCCGGTCGTCTCAGACCGCTTCACCATCCTTCTCGCATGGTCTCACAATCCGCCCTTAGACTTTATTACCGGGTCTGCCCTTTACACGTCTGGGGAAGACCTGTGATTGCTCTACAGGTGTTATCGAGGGTGTCTGCCTACAGGCGGGCACATTTCATCCTCCCTCGCTGGCAAAGCTTAGCACTGACCTTCCCGCTAAGGAGACGGAACAAATCATCTGGACAGGTAAATTTTGGCTCCCGATGTATGAGGCTGCGGTTTCAGACTGGGATGAACGGAAAATGTCCTAGCGAGAGCGCTCCACAGACTCCACGTGACTGTGACATTGGACTCTGTTGACGGTAGCGGAACGGCGAATTGATCTCGACTGACACTGTATGAAATTTATGTCCGTTGGGGGCTGTCTGACCCGTCAGTCTCTCTTCCGGGTTGTCATCCCAGTCTAACGGTCAAGCAGAAAGGGCCATCAGTCGATTTGGTCGCAATATTACGCAGCCCTTTCGTTCGAACCCATGCGTCTTGGCGCAAGAAACAGCTCCCCCTGGGCTGAGTAACGTCGTCATGCCAACTCGCTTCCTTCGTTCTGGTGCTACCGGTCTAGTCTCCGTTTCAGAGTAGTCTGGGTACCAGAGCTCTCCTTCTGTTCTCTGTCCCCAGCTCGCGCGGTCGCAGTCCCTCCGCTCAGGCTTTTGTCCAACTGTTGTGAGCGCACTCTGAGGAGGTCAAGTCTGCAACTTTGCCGTACAGGCCGCAGCACTGTGAGAGCCGCCGCAATAAACGTACCCGTGACTTAAGAGTTCCATAGGTTGTGTCGCGGTCAGAGAGTGTGGCTTTCACTCGTAACCTTCCCCTTACGACAGCTTCTCGCAAGTTGCTCCGCGGTTCCATTGAGTACCGCTCTCGTGGGCCTTCGTGACGGGCATACTTAATGGACCTAGTGCCATCGGCTCGTAGCGACCCTGCTTCCTTCGCGAGAGAGGACAGTGGCCGGCGGCGGGGTGGTCCACAGCTGTCTCTACCATAGATCCTTGTGCGATGGAAGTCAAGGAAGCCCAACTTTGTTCTTATCAGCGGCACAGGCCAGCACCCGCTATCGTCTTACCCTCAACCCGACGCCACCACGGTACCTAACTATGTGTCGAGAGAGGCGCTCGCTTATATCTTACAAGGGTAACCCGAAATCAGCCGGACGGCCGTTGCTCCGGAGGCTCGCGTCACCAGGACTTAGTGCGATTAGGGAGGGTTACGAGTGCCGATGAAGGAGAGGAGTTGGGTTCCTATCTTTCGGGCACGTTGTCTTAGCGATGTCGTCTCAATCGAATTCCCTCAAGGATCTGAGTGATCTTCTCGTCTCGACCAGGAGTTCCTTCCTCGAAGTGGCGGCCAAGATCCAGGCCGCCTCTGGCTGAGGGTGGGGGGGAGGTACTGTCACAGCTCGATCGATTTGTATTTGATCTCTAATAGCAGTGTACGCATGGGTGCATCTCTCCTCTGCTGTATATTAAGGTTCTTTCCCTCTTCATCTGCTCTCTACTCATCTCTCCATCCGCCCGCCTTTTCGTGTTTGCTCTTAACCTTCTCTCCCCGCTCTCCGAATTCTATCACATCTATTCGTTCTCACCGTAACTCCTCTGCCAAGATCGCTTGTTCTCACGAGTTCTCCGGACACTACAACGAGCGTCATTACTCTATATCACAGCCTGGTCCCTCTCTGAGTTTATGCGCCTCTGATATAAAGGAGTCTTCCTACTTCTGGCAGCATAACCGGGTGTTTATCCTTGCCTTAAGGTTGTTCTTATTTAAGGGTCTACCGGGATTCCTTCGATATGGAATGTCATAAATGACGGTGGACCGTTCGGCTGCTCTACCTTGCATTTGCTGCTCCTGCCTCGTATGGCCTCTGGCAATTTGGACCGTGCCTCCTGTCGGGTTATCCAAGACTAGCTATTGCAGTATTTGGCGCAGCAGGTGGCGGACGTCTAGAGCAGGATGAATAGTTAGCCCAGCAAGCTTAGGGACGGCCCATTATGGTGCAGATTGGAATCCATGGGACATGAGGCGAGAAGAAGGCTCACTGCACCAGTTCTCGAATGGGTCAGAGTCTCGAGTCGCCAGCTACTGGATTTTTTTAGTGCGTCTGGAGCTATACAAGGTAATAGGGTTGCGGTGTGTAAAAACCGCTGTATGGAAGAGAATTCTAATACAAGATCTTCTCTGGTGTTTGGATTTACGCATTGAATGTAATATCCAGAGAATCATTATTTGTTTAATACTGGAATAAGACTCTGTTACTATTAGCGTCGCTTTGGGTCCTCATTCACAGCATAACAAGTAAAGGGTCCCCCCATTATCAAACATTTAACGGTGAAAGACAGCTATGTTATTCCATTCAGTACGATATTTTATTACGACAGATATCTCTTTTTGGTTTGTGTTTTACCGTGAATTTGTGAATTTAATTGTTTAAAACATTTAAAAACATGCACAATCAACTGTATAGATGTGACAAACTCCCCGTGGTTTGAGAATGAGATTGTACTGTCCACAAGCTAGACAAGAAGCGCACCTGCCACCCAACATTCCTTTTCAAATCCAGCAAGTTCAACTTTCTAGTTCAACTGTCATTAACAGCAGCCATGACATTGTGTGTGTGCCTGTGCAAACATTAATAGATTTATCAGCAAACGTCTACATCAAGTCATGGACAGATTGGATGATATTTCAATTGCAACCCTTCAAAGTAAACTGTTGATTTTAATTTTTATCTAAGTTAGCTAGCTAGCTAACGTTAACGTTATTTATAAACTGGGTGGTTGAAGCCCTGATTGCTGATTAGCTGACAGTGGTGGTATATTAGACCGTATACCACGGGTACGACAAACATTTATTTTTACTGCTCTAATTACGTTGGTAACCAGTTTACAATACAATAAGGCACTCAGGGGTTTGTGGTATATGGTCAATATATCATGGCTACGGGCTGTATACAGGCACTTCGTGTTGTGTCATGCATAAGAACAGCTCTTAGCCGTGGTATATTGGCAGTGGTGGGCCGTCAGGGCTGCAAGGCCTTCTCTGCTGGCCTAAACATCATCAGAATATAAATTTTTTTTAAATATATTTTCCCACAAATATGTATTAAATTATTCCCCAGAGTAAGAGTTATACTCTTCATTTCATAGCTTTCCTCTTGGTTGCACTGCTTCCAGCCCCAGGTTGAGATTTGGAGGGCTGGTCTTTATGTTAGATCTTTTATCCAATCATATTCAGCCATCATGTGTTGCCAGGGGTCTAAAATCTGCCCTCGGGCCTTCAGAATCAACAGTGCGGGCGCTTGTAGCTTAAAGTGAATGGAAATAAAATTTTGTGTCAACCAATCAGCTTTAGAGTTGGCTATTGTACGCCTGCTGGCTGGCTCCAGTGTTACACAGGAGCCAGCTAGCAGGCGTAGTGCGTCCACGTCTTTTGATTGGATTACCAATATTGAGAGGCAGGTCCTATGGGCAGGTCTATGCAGATCTAGGAAACTGAATTTGATAAACAATTAATTCGCGTTCTACTAAGCTGTTTTTTCAACCCACAATGGCGGAAGGAGGAGAAGATATCGATTTGGTCGAGGATATAATTATAACGCCATTCTCAAGACGAACTTTTCAAGAAAAGTTAGACATTGTAAGGAGAGGTCGCCCGACGCCACAAAGCCTGTCACAGGCGGGAAAGGGGTTCGTTCGCTCGCCACTTTCAAAGTTTCAACTACGAGCGCTATGGCTCGAGAAGCACTGCAAACTGTACTGCTGGGAATGCCTATTATTTGCAAGTGATCGATTTGGTGTTTGGAGCCACACTGGCTTTGCAAACTTGAGTTGTCTGTTAAACACTGTTTACCCAAAAATGTCAATTTGTCAATTTCAAGGTGACGCAACGCCTGGTTATACTGCGTTTCTGTCTAAATGTATAGTGTCTAGAGCCATGGCATAATGATGGTAATAAGAGGTGGATTAATTCGGGTGGGACTGTGTAATACCTCACTGAAGGCCTAGGCCCCAGGCCCACGGCACGCCACTGTATATTGGCCATATACCAAAATCAAATCAAATGTATTTATATAGCCCTTCTTACATCAGCTGATATATCAAAGTGGTGTACAGAAACCCAGCCTAAAACCCCAAACAGCAAGCAATGCAGGTGTAGAAGCACAGTGGCTAGGAAAAACTCCCTAGAAAGGCCAAAACCTAGAGAGGAACCATGCTATGAGGGGTGTCCAGTCCTCTTCTGGTCATGTTCCATTCTAGTTAATGTTGGCAAGATGGTGTCGCAAGTCATTTCAAGCAAAGACCATTTAACCAAGAAATGATAGCTAACATTAGCTAGTTCTTCAGCCAGTTTAATTTCATGTGGCATCTGTATGTGCCTTTTAAAATTCCCCATTATGTTGATATCAGCTGTGAAATATAACTTTATTCTGTAAATTTGCGTTTTATTTTATGTCAAATGCTCTAGTTGCAAAGTTGCAAAAACCATGAAACTTACTGACCAGCTAACATTAGCTACCTAATTAGCTAGCTAGTGAACTAACCTATTAGCTACCACGATATTGCTAATGTCAGCATGGTAATGTTATCATTACTAGCTAACCGTTAGCAAAATGGCATCGCAGGGGTTATCAAAATGGAAATGGGTACGGTTGGGTACTTCCAGAGTAACACGTTGTAACTAAGGACATTGATGTCTACTTAATTGGACGTATTTATTTCAGCTGCCAATATCATTGAAGACCTGTTGCCAAGCCTCTCCTGTGATGATATCAGAGATCTCTTACCAGGTCCAGAACATTTCTTAAGGAGAAAAGCCATATTGCAAGTGGCTCATCAGGATCACGAGGAAAGATTTCAATTTACACCAGCTAGTACACTTATTATTGCTATAAATGTTCGCAGCTCTTAATTTCATTTCAAACAACGTAGAAAACCACATTTATTGCCTAAAATGCAATGTCTATCTGATGCATGTTTTTACAGGGACCAGATTTAGATCAGCAAAATGTGAGACCTTGTGCACAAGGCACCTCCAGTACCAGACCCAGTGACCCCAGCACTCTCCGGTCCAGTAATCCCAGCACCTCCAGAACCAATGGCAGGGACCCCAGTACTCCCTGGTTCAGTAACCCAAATACCTCCACCAGAGCCAATGGATGTGCCTCCACTCACAGGTCCCGTTTTATATCCAGGCCCAGTGATAATGAAAGGTGTCCCTCCAAAAGCATGAAGTTACCCAGCCCAGAATATGTCATCTACACAGACAAGGAGTTAGAGAAAGCCAGAAGATATTACTTTGAAAAGCAGCTTGTTGGGCAAGAGCAAGATTGCACACTCTCAAAATAACTTGGCTGTTGTCTACTCTGTAACACGATAACCAACATAATATCCATAATACGAGCTACAATAGAGGACTTCAAGTATCCATCGAAGCGTAAAGTAAATTCAATGGCCAAACGACTGGTAGAATATTACCCTATGCTGAATTAAAACCATTTTCCTGTCCTGCTAGGCATTCAAAATGTAACAAGTACTTTTGGGTGTCAGGGAAAATGTATGGAGTAAAAAGTACATTATTTTCTTCAGGAATGTAATGAAGTAAAAGTAAAAGTCATCAAAAATATAAATAGTAAAGTACAGATACCCCTCAAAAATACTTAAGTAGGCCTCCCGGGTGGCGCAGTGGTCTAGGGCACTGCATCGCAGCGCTAGCTGTGCCACCAGAGTCTCTGGGTTCGCGCCCAGGCTCTGTCGCAGCCGGCCGCGACCGGGGGGTCCGTGGGGCGACGCACAATTGGCCTAGCGTCGTCCGGGTTAGGGAGGGTTTGGCCGGTAGGGATATCCTTGTCTCATCGCGCTCCAGCGACTCCTGTGGCGGGCCGGGCGCAGTGCGCGCTAACCAAGGGGGGCGGGTGCACGGTGTTTCCTCCGACACATTGGTGCGGCTGGCTTCCGGGTTGGAGGCGCGCTGTGTTAAGAAGCAGTGCGGCTTGGTTGGGATGTGCTTCGGAGGACGCATGACTTTCGACCTTCGTCTCTCCCGAGCCCGTACGGGAGTTGTAGCGATGAGACAAGATAGTAATTACTAGCGATTGGATACCACGAAAATTAGGGAGAAAAGGGGGTAAAATTTAATTTAAAAAAATAATATATAAAAAAAATAATAATAATAAACATTAAAAAATTTAAAAAAAAAAAACTTTGGTAATAGTTTAAAGTAGTTATACTTAAGTACTTTACACCACTGATTGTAAATATGAATGGGTGAGTGATCATCTTGTATACTGCTATTCCGTCTAATCATTGTGGATGTGGCTATTCAGTAATTAACAGCAGTAATCTCTGCATTGTTGCGTCATGTGCATTTAAAGGGATACTTCGGGATTTTGGCAATGCAGACCTTTATCTACTTCCCCAGAGTTAGATGTCTCTGTGTCCAGTATGAAGGAAGTTGGAGGTAGTTTCGCAAGCAATGCTAACTAGCATTAGCGCAATGACTGGAAGTCCATGGATATCTGCTAGCACGCTATTAGATACCCATAGACTTCTAGTCGTCATGCTAACGCTAGTTAACAATTGTGCTAGCACTAGTTAGCAACTTCCTTCAAACTGCATGCAGAGACATAAATAGTATCCACAAGTTCATCTGACTCTGGGAAAGTAGATAAAGGGCCTCATTGCCAAATCCCGAAGTATCCGTTTAAAGGGAGACATATCATGTGTCATGACACAAAACTGTCTCCAGACTACTGATGAAGAGACTACAGAATGTTTGGACCTCTCAGAAGACCAAGGACAGAAAGACAAAGGATGCTACACCTGGAAAGAAGCCCAAGGACGCCACACTTGGAAAAAAGACCAAGGGCCCTACACCTGAAAGGGAGAAGAAATGGCGGCCTCAGTTTGGATCTGGATTGAACGACAGCATCCATGATGCATCAACTGATGACTATGACTGCAGTTGTGTTGGCTCCACGGTGCTTCTTGGCAAGTCCCAATTTAGATCCAGCACCCCAGAGAGTGAAGAGCACGATGATGATAATACTCTGTTTACAAACAACACATTTAAATCTTGTGTCAACTCAAACATTAAGAAGCTGTCACTGTTTTGGAATATGCCCTTATCGGGCTGTTGCACTGTCCGCTGGTTTATAGTTTAAAAAGAGTTTAAACTCAAAAGGCTAAACTTGATTGCTCTCAGCACTTGGGCTTAGGGCTGATTTCCAAACTAGTCCCTAAACCCCTCAAACTCAACTCTGGACCTCGAAGCCATTTACACTGCTTTTTCAACTGTTTCCTCTAATCAGGGACTGATTTAAACCTGGAACTCCAGGTGTGTGCAATTCATTATCAGGTACAGTATCATTATTCTTATCTGATAAAGGTTACTATCACAATGGCAGCACTTAAACATTTTCTCACATCATGTGAATACCCAGATGGGTGAGGGATGCATGTTGGAATGTTTTGCTAACTGTTCTTATCTGGTACAAGTTACTGTCCCAAACATACAGGCAGCTCTTAACCTTTTTTGCACACCATGCAAACCCGGGATGCATGAGTGTTATAATGTTTTAAATGATCTGATACAAGTGACTATCACAAACATACAGGCATTGCTCCTACCTCCTTTTTGTGTATGTATATACAGCGTTAGAAGGCTGCTGTCAAGCTTAGCCATGAACACGCTGAATTCAAATGTAACCTTAAATAATACAATACTATGTCAAAGAAATTGATTAATGTGACTCTTTTTAAAGCAATTTTATTTCTAATGACTTGATTCAAGTAATTAATGTGTCAATTTAAGATTTCAAATAATAGAAATATAATCTTATTTCTAGACAAGATAAATATTCTAGTATTAAGTACTTGTGCCTTATTATTGTGCAATGAAACTGTATCTATGTTGCTTATATATTGTGGWTAAAGAGTTACATGTCTAACAGAACAGAGAGAGTGTTCTTTAATGGAAGCCTCTCCAACATAATCCAGGTAGAATCAGGAATTCCCCAAGGCAGCTGTCTAGGCCCATTACTTTTTGCAATCTTTACTAATGAATTGCCACTGGCTTTGTGCAAAGCCAGAGTGTCTATGTATGCTGATAACTCAACACTATACATGTCAGCTACTACAGTGACTGAAATGACTGCAACACTTATCAAAGAGATGCAGTTAGTTTCAGAGTGGGTGGCAAGGAATAAGTTAGTCCTAAATATTTCTAAAACTAAAAGCATTGTATTTGGGACAAATCATTCACTAAACCCTAAACCTCAACTAAATCTTGTAATAAATAATGTGGAAATTGAGCAAGTTGAGGTGACTAAACTGCTTGGAGTTACCCTGGATTGTAAACTGTCATGGTCAAAACAAATTGATACAACAGTAGCTAAGACGGGGAGAAGTATGTCCATAATAAACCGTTACTTTACCTTCTTAACAGCACTATCAACAAGGCAGGTCCTACAGGCCCTAGTTTTGTCGCACCTAGACTACTGTTCAGTTGTGTGGTCAGGTGCCACAAAAAAGGACTTAGGAAAATTGCAATTGGTTCAGAACAGGGCAGCGTGGCTGGCCCTTGGATGTACACAGAGAGCTAATATTTATAATATGCATGTCAATCTCTCCTGGCTCAAAGTGGAGGAGAAATTGACTTCATCACTACTTGTGTTTATGAGAGGTATTGACATGTTGAATGCACCGAACTGTCTGTTTGAACTACTGGTGCACAGCTCAGACACCCATGCATACCCCACAAGACATGCCACAAAAGGTCTCTTCACAGTCCCCAAGTCCAGAATAGACTATGGAAGGTGCACAYTACACTACATAGAGCCATGACTACATGGAACTCTATTCCACATCAAGTAACTGTAAAATTAGATGTAAAAAAACACCTTATGGAACAGCGGGGACTGTGAAGCAACACAAACATAGGTACAGACACATGCATACACACACACACACACACACACATGATAACATACGCACTATACACACATGTACACATGGATTTTATACTGTAGATATCTGGTAGTTGTGGAGTATGGGCCTGAGGACACACTGTGTTGTGAAATCTGTGAATGTATTGTAATGTTTTTAAAATTGTATTTATTTTATTTTTATTTCACCTTTATTTAACCAGGTAGGCTAGTTGAGAACAAGTTCTCATTTGCAACTGCGACCTGGCCAAGATAAAGCAAAGCAGTTCGACACATACAACAACACAGAGTTACACATGGAATAAACAAACATTCAGTCAATAATACAGTAGAAAAAGCTATATACAGCATGTGCAAATGAGGTAGGATAAGAGAGGTAAGGCAATAAATAGGCCATGGTGGCGAAGAAATTACAATATAGCAATTAAACACTGGAATGGTAGGATGTGCAGAAGATGAATGTGCAAGTAGAGATACTGGGGTGCAAAGGAGCAAGATAAATAAATAAATACAGTATAGGGATGAGGTAGATTGGATGGGCTATTTACAGATGAGCTATGTACAGGTGCAGTGATCTGTGAGCTGCTCTGACAGCTGGTGCTTAAAGCTAGTGAGGGAGGTAAGAGTCTCCAGCTTCAGAGATTTTTACAGTTCGTTCCAGTCATTGGCAGCAGAGAACTGGAAGGAGAGTCGACCAAAGGAAGAATTGGCTTCGGGGGTGACCAGTGAGATATACCTGCTGGAGCGCGTGCTACGGGTAGGTGCTGCTATGGTGACCAGTGAGCTGCGATAAGGCGGGGCTTTACCTAGCAGAGACTTGTAGATGACCTGGAGCCAGTGGGTTTGGCGACGAGTATGAAGCGAGGGACAGCCAACGAGAGCATACAGGTCGCAGTGGTGGGTAGTATATGGGGCTTTGGTGACAAAACGGATGGCACTGATAGTCTGCATCCAATTTGCTGAGTAGAGTGTTGGAGGCTATTTTGTAAATGACATCGCCGAAGTCAAGGATTGGTAGGATAGTCAGTTTTACGAAGGTATGTTTGGCAGCATGAGTGAAGGATGCTTTGTTGCGAAATAGGATGCCGATTCTAGATTTCATTTTGGATTGGACATGTTTAATGTGAGTCTGGAAAGAGAGTTTACAGTGTAACCAGACACCTAGGTATTTGTAGTTGTCCACATATTCTAAGTCAGAACCGTCCAGAGTAGTGATGCTGGACAGGCGGGCAGGTGCGGGCAGCGATCAGTTGAAGAGCATGCATTTAGTTTTACTTGCATTTATGAGCAGTTGGAGGTCACGGAAGGAGAGTTGTATGGCATTGAAGCTCATCTGGAGGTTAGTTAACACAGTGTCCAAAGAAGGGCCAGAGGTATACAGAATGGTGTCGTCTGAGTAGAGGTGGATCAAAGAATCACCAGCAGAGAGAGCGACATCATTGAMGTATACAGAGAAGAGAGTCGGCCCGAGAATTGAACCCTGTGCCACCCCCATAGAGACTGCCAGAGGCCCTCCGATTTGACATACTGAACTCTATCGGAGAAGTAGTTGGTGAACCAGGCGAGGCAATCATTTGAGAAACCAAGGCTGTTGAGTCTGCCAATAAGTTGTGATTGACAGAGTCGAAAGCATTAGCCAGGTCAATGAATACGGCTGCACAGTAATGTCTCTTATAGATGGCGGTTTTGATATCGTTTAGGACCTTGAGCGTGGCTGAGGTGCACCCATGACCAGCTCTGAAACCAGATTGCATAGCGGAGAAGGTACGGTGAGATTCTAAATGGTTGGTAATCTGTTTGTTAACTTGGCTTAGAAAGGCAGGTTAGAATAAACTGCCTTAATTTTGCCTGACCCCAGGAAGAGTATCTGCTGCCTTGGCAGCAGCTAATGGGCATCCATAATAAATACAAATACAAATATCAAGTAAAAAAATCCCTTTTTACTACTTTTGAGATCACTAGCGCTTTCTCAACAACTAGCTTCTACTTATTTCAAGAACTCTTGTCGAGTGAAATTTGCTCATGCCATTGCCAGAATGTTTTACTTAATTCAAGCAGTTGTTTCCCCATTCTATGTTTAAAAAAAATATTTTTGATGATGGATTTTTAGCAGTGCAGATGTAATGAAATTGGCAGCCCTCTATATCCCTTAGAGAATATGTAAACAATCACTCTGCATCATCGTAATAACTGTTATTTTCAACTGAGGCATGCCGAAGCATTCCTGGATGCCATTTTCCGAGGAGATCAGAGATTCAAATTGGAAAAGCATTCAAACTCAACTGAACACGCACTGTGGATACGGTCATCATTGCCAAAGCTTGAAATCTCAGGTGGCTGTTGACATAAAAGGGGATAAGGGCTGGATGGAGAGAGAGGGAGAGAAAATACAACATGATGGCAAAGTCTTCTATGTAACCCTCAGGCCAGTATAAAAAAAATCTAATCAGTAAATCAGATGAAAATGCGTAAAGAGGAGATACGGCCTCTTCGTGTTGTAGAAGAATAACATTGGTCCTGTCTTTGTCAGTTGCTTTATAACTGTGTCACATTCCTGAAGTTGTTTGTCCGTGTTTTGCTTTCTCAGCCGCAAGTGCGATCTCACGTTTCCATATTTGGCTGTGAAGACTGCGACAGATATCTCTCCAAGTTGGAGAGTGAGCTCACCTAATTTAGTTGGATCTTAAATCTCCAATGGCAAAACACAACCTCTGCAGCCCTCAAATCTCGGTACTGCAAAAAACATTAAAGGGATAATTTGACAAAATTACATATTTAGAGAAACTATCTAAGTCAGTGTCAACTGTTTAGAATGTTTTTAATTTCATGCCCAAKTCATCTCTTGAATGAATTGTGTTGCTCAAGGCCTTGGTTTGAGGTTATTTTGAAATGATATGTAATTTTGCTGAACTGTCACTTTAATGGTGTTATATTAACAAGTTATGTTTTGTGTGTTTGAGTCACATGGAGAATCTCAATTGCATACTCCTTGCGTCTTCTCTCGTCTCCTTCTGAAAACCCATTGGATGAGAAAGCCAGAGGTCCGTCCCAGATTTCATTGTGGGAGACAATGACAGGACTGATTCTAAGCAATTAGCCACTATTGTCTTTCAGACCTTCTCTCTCTCTCATACACTCTCTCACATGTAATAGGCCTACTCTATTATAAACTATTGTCACATGGCCTTCATGTATTGTCCAACAAGAGCATCACACACTCAACGGTACACAGGTAACAAAAGTTGATCAGCACATGAGACAGCCAACCCCTGGTTAGTGTGTCTAATCATCATGCATCAGCCAAAGTCACAGCAGGTTGTCATTGGTTATGCAATCACTCTCCAGTGGTTCTCTATGTACTTTTGGATAAAATCGATGCTCTCAAGTTCTCGTGTTTGCCAGAGGAGGCTGTTGAATGCACTTGTCCATGAGAGAATCACTGTGCAGGCATCAGCGCATCCCCGAAGAGATGGCAGAAAGAAACAACAACAACATAGGCCAAGGGCGAAATTGTGGTGCAGGAACGAACGGTAGACAGGGGACAATGGGGGGGGGGGGTACTGCCCCAGATTATTAAAAACATTTTCAAACGCATTTCCTACAATTCTACACAGTTTTACATGACTTATTATGCCTATCTTTAGGGGTTATTTTGAGGGGTATATGGAGGAGTATTTTGAAAATTCAGTATAAGTGGAAAGATAAGTGGAAGGCCCACATTTCTTTCCTGCATTTCAATACATCTAGCCATGTGGCAGAGATAATTTTTTTCCATTTTATAATGCTATTCTACACATTTTGTCATGAATCTGAGAGAAAATATTGCAGTTTTAAAGCAAATTTTCTTCTACTCCACACATTTTGACATGAGGTTGAGAGGAAACTGTTCGGTAGAAATCTCACTTTCAAAAGTTAATATTCTCTTAATTCATACCCAAATAATGTTGTTGACTCATCCTATACTCTTATTTGTGGCCAAAGCATACATTGGAGAAAAAACACTTGTCAAAAATGCTTGCTATTTCGTCACTGAGGATGATGTCAACCTCCTGAGGAGGATGAGCTGGCCAATCGGTGGTCTACTCACATTAACATTTTTAATGACTACACCCACACCATTCTGTTGAGCAGTGCTAGAAAAAGTACCCAATTGTGAGACTTGAGTAAAAGTATAATTACCTTAATAGAATGTTACTCAAGTAAAAGTTAGTCACCCAGTAAAATACTACTTGAGTAAAAGTCTAAAAGTATTTGGTTCTAAATATACGTAGGCATGTAATTGCTAAAATATACTTAAGTATCAAAAGTAAAAGTATAAACAATTTCAAATTCCTTATACTAAGCAAAGCAGACGGCGCGATTTTCTTGTTTAAAAATGTACAGATATCCAGGGGCACACCCAGACGTCATTTACAAATGATGTATTTGTGTTTAGTGAGTCCACCAGATCAGAGACAGTAGGGATGACCACATGTTCTCTTGAMAAGTGCCTGATTTGGACCATTTTCCTGTCCTGCTAAGCATTCAAAATGCAACGAGTACTTTTGGGTGTCAGGGAAAATGTATGGAGTAAAAAGTACATTATTTTCATTAGGAATGTAGTGATATAAAAGTAAAAGTTGTCCCAAAAAATAAATAGTAAAGTAAAGTACAGATATCCCAAAAAAACTACTTAAGGTGTACTTTGAAGTATTTTTACTAAAGTACTTTACACCACTGCTGTTGAGGTATGCCCACACCATTCCAACAAAGAAAAGTACAATTTCTTACCAATCTCTACAGCTTCCATCCAAAAACAAATCTTGTGAAATGACATCAACACATACTGGAGGAGTTGCTGGCTAGCTACAAGTATCTAGCTTAGGTAACGAACTGAGCTAGACATGGGATGCATGACCGGAATGACACATCGATGAAACACCAGTAAAAAGTTTGGACACACCTGCTCATTCAAGGGTTTTTCTTTATTTTTACTATTTTCTACATTGTAGAATAATAGTGAAGACATCAAAACTATGAAATAACACATATGGAATCATGTAGTACCCAAAAAAGTGTTAAAGAAATCTAAATATATTTGAGATTTGAGATTCTTCAAAGTAGCCACACTTTGCCTTGATGACAGCTGATGAGTCCAAATTAGATCTTTTTGGTTCCAACCGCTGTGTCTTGGTGAGACACAGAGTAGGTGAACGGATTATCMCTGCATGTGTAGTTCCCACCGTGAAGCATGGAGGAGGAGGTGTGATGGTGTGGGGGTGCTTTGCTGGTGACACTGTCAGTGATTTATATAGAATTCAAGGCACACTTAACCAGCATGGTTACCACAGCATACTGCAGCAATACGCCATCCCATCTGGCTTGCACTTAGTGGGACTATCATTTGTTTTTCAACAGGACAATGACACACCACACCTCCAGGCTGTGTAAGGGCTATTTTGCCAAGAAGGAGAGTGATGGAGTGCTGCATCAGATGACCTGGCCTCCACAATCATCCAACCTCAACACAATTAAGATGGTTTGGGATGAGTTGGACCGCAGTGTGAAGGAAAAGCAGCCAACAAGTGCTCAGCATATGTGGGAACTCCTTCAAGACTGTTGGAAAAGCATTCCAGGTGAAGCTGGTTGAGAGAATTCCAAGAGTGTGCAAAGCTGTCAGCAAGGCAAAGGGTGGCTACTTTCAAGAATCTCAAATATAAAATATATTTTGATTTGTTTAACACTTTTTTGGGTACTACAATAACACAATAACATTTATGAAAAAATCGGAATTATTTATGACATGTATGACATGTAAAGAAAACCTATGCATATTATATGAATCAAAACATGTTTGCATGAAATATTGCATGAGAATCCATTCCGTTAAGCGTTATCTCATTATTTATTTACTTATTTATTTATTCTCTATTGCCATCAATTGTGAAGGACTACTGTCCTTTTCAGTCTCCAATGTTGTGTGTGAATTTCACTGGATCGTGTTGAATCAGGTCTGGCTAGTTATCTAACCTCCTCAACGCGAGCGGTAACACGATACAGAGAGCTGGAGCCGTTGAGCGGGCTTCCACAACATCTTCGGGGAGGACACCTAATCATAACTGACCCAGGAGCAACGCGGCATGTTTGACGCTAATAGGCGGTGAAGTGCGAAACATTTCAGTGCTCAGCACTCAGTGGTACTCCCTTTGAAAGAAAGTGCAGTAAGCACCGTTGCCATGGAGTCATTAGGAATTTTGTGGTTGTATAATTCCTTCTGTACAGCGCTTACTTAAGCAATAAGGAACGAGGGGGTGTAGTATATGGTCAATATATCACGGCTAAGGGCTGTTCTTATGCACTACTCAACGCGGAGTGCCTGGATACAGCCCTTAGCCGTGGTATATTGGCCATATACCACAAACCCCCAAAGGTGCCTTATTGCTATTATAAACTGGTTACCAATGTAATTAGAGCAGTAAAAATAAATGTTTTGTCATACCGTGGTGTATGGTCTGATATACCACGGCTGTCAGCCAATCAGCATTCAGGGCTCGAACCACCCAGTTTATAAATATCTCTAGAACACACAGGGGGATAAAATCTATATATATTCACTCTCACAAACCCTGTTGCAACGTTGCCTCAGTAGGTGAGGTTTGATGAGGATGTTACTGCTGGGCGTTTCCATGTACAGTTGAAGTCGGAAGTTTACATACACCTTAGCCAAATACATTTAAACTCAGTTTTTCACAATTCCTGACATTTAATCCTAGTAAAAATTCCCTGTCTTAGGTCAGTTAGGATCACCACTTTATTTTAAGAATGTGAAATGTCAGATTAATAGTAAAGAGAATGATTTATTTCAGCTTTTATTTCTTTCATCACATTCCCAGTGGGTAACAAGTTTACATACACTCAATTAGTATTTGGTAGCATTCCTTTAATTGTTTAACTTGGGTCAAATGTTTCGGGTAGCCTTTCACAAGCTTCCCACAATACGTTGGGTGAATTTTGGCCATTCCTCCTGACAAAGCTGTTGTAACTGAGTCAGGTTTGTAGGCCTCCTTGCTCGCACACACTTTTTCAGTTCTGCCCACAAATTTTCTATAGGATTGAGGTCAGGGCTTTGTGATGGCCACTCCAACACCTTAAGTGTGTTGTCCTTAAGCCATTTTGCCACAACTTTGGAAGTATGCTTGGGTCATTGTCCATTTGGAAGACCCATTTGCGACCAAGCTTTAACTTCCTGACTGATGTCTTGAGATGTTGCTTCAATATAGCCACATCATTTTCCTACCTCATGATGCCATCTATTTGTGAAGTGCATCAGTCCTCCTGCATCGAAGCACCCCCACAACATGATGCTGCCACCCCCGTGCTTCACGGTTGGGATGGTGTTCTTCGGCTTGCAAGCGTCCCCTTTTTCCTCCAAACATAACAATGGTCATTATGGCAAAACAGTTCTATTTTTGTTTCATCAGACCAGGACATTTCTCCAAAAAGTACAATCTTTGTCCCATGTGCAGTTGCAAACTGTAGTCTGGCTTTTTTTATGCCGATTTTGGAGCAGTGGCTTCTTCCTTGCTGAGCGGCCTTTCAGGTTATGTTGTTATAGGACTCGTTTTACTGTGGATATAGATACTTTGTACCTGTTTCCTCCAGAATCTTCACATGGTCCTTTGCTGTTGTCCTGGGATTGATTTGCACTTTTCGCACCAAAGTACGTTCATCTCTAGGAGGCAGAACGCATCTCCTTCCTGAGCGGTATGACGGCTGTGTGGTCCGTGGTGTTTATACTTGCATACTATTGTTTGTACAGATGAATGGTACCTTCAGGCGTTTGGAAATTGCTCCAAGGATGAACCAGACTTGTGGAGGTCTACAATTTTCTTTCTGAGGTCTTGGTGATTTCGTTTCATTTTCCCATGATGTCAAGCAAAGAGGCACTGAGATTGAAGGTAGGCCTTGAAATACATCCACAGGTACACCTCCAAGTGACTCAAAGGATGTCAATTAGCCTATCAGAAGCCTCTAAAGCCATGACATCATTTCTGGAATTTTCCAAGCTGTTTAAAGGCACAGTCAATTAGTGTAGTAAACTTCTGACTCACTGGAATTGTGATACAGTGAAATAATCTGTCTGTAAACAATTGTTGGAAAAATAACTTGTGTCATGCACAAAGTAGATGTCCTAACCGACTTGCCAAAACTATAGTTTGTTAACAAGAAAATTGTGGATTGTTTGAAAAAGAAGTTTTAATGACTCCAACCTAAGTGTATGTCAACTTCCGACTTTAACTGTAATTCTGTTACCAAAAATCTGCATATCTTTAAGATATTTTATGATTTCACTCTGTCATGAAGAGGGAGGATAATGAAAGTTCACAGAAGTAACAAGTAATGGTAGACCTACCATTTAGTTGGAGTGATTTTACTAGTTTTGCTTTTATGAATTATTAAGTGATTAAAACCCATAATTCCATTACCAAATTGGTCATGCATTTACTGAAACTGAATTGGGTACAATGGGAAATCATAATAGTCACAAACCACAGTAGAGTCACCTGCTACCTTCCACTGGCATGTGATGCTCAGCTCATAACTGTTTTCTTTGTTTTTCTGTCATCTTATGGTCAAACTAAGAGTGTTGAAACAGTCTGAGTCTGGACAACCCCTCTCTCTCTGACTCTCGCTCTCACTCTTCAGTTAATGTCACCATTCCCAGCTCTGGCACATACCCATGAGCCCCCTCTCTTTCCATTTACTGTAACCAGCATCCTCAACTGCTGGCTGTGCACCGACGGACAGTCTACCTTGGCCGGACCAGACTGTGTCGAATCTGAACCTATGATAGACATAATTATGTTTTACAAATTGTTTAGTACAGTACAAGTACAGTGAGTAGAGCATAGTAGAATACAGTACAATACAGTACAGTGAGTAGAGCACAGAAGAGTACAGTACGGTACAATATAGTACAGTACAATACAATTCAATATAGTACAGTCAATTTAAGTAGAGTATAGTACAGTAGAGTAGAGTACAGTATTGTGTTCCCAACCTTTTTTGATTACTGTGCACCCAAATGAATATTGCTCTGCCCGGAGTACCTTTGATATACTCCCACATGTGCATTTTACCAGTAAGCCTATGGTCTCATGAGTCATCTCAAGTAGCCCATGTGGATAGGCCAAGTACGCCCAGGGGGCCTAGTACTCCTGATTGGGAACCACTACTCTACTGTTCTCTACTGCAATGTACTGAACTCTACTCTTCTGTGCTCTGCTCTTCTGTATTGTACTACACTGTACTTCACTTTGGTGTGCTGTGCTGCTCTGTGATGTCCAAACTTGTGAAACATGAGGAGAATGGCATTCATATCCATAATTGTGCATTTCTGTGTATTACAGATCAGGGATCTGTGATGTAATTCCGTTACCGTAATTATGTTACTGGAGATAAATCCACTTCACTTACTGTAGTTCAATAACCAAAGGGATTTTTTTCAAACTCAATGTGCCATGTCAGAGCTGACACTCCATTCTTTCTGCAGAGTTTCTGGAAAACGTCGTCACATATACAACTGAGGGAGATTTTACCGAAATGATACTACCAAAGTTTGCATCAGCACATTTCTTCCACTAAACTCGTTTTTGTAAAATTTTCAGTGGCATTTCCCTACTACAAGTTAGGAGGTATCCTTGATTAGTATAAATATACCTCGAGTTTCCATCCCTTTCTGTCTTTATCTATTATATGCAGGCTTAAATCAATATTTAGATTTGCATTGCAGCACCAACGGTCAAAGGTCAGATGTAAAAAAACAACTAATAAATAAAATGTTAAATATCAATAAAACGAAATCTATTCTAGGGTAGAATAGAAGTGATATATACAACCATAGATGTTTTGGGGGTTGTGTCCATTGCTAGTGCTTCCAATAGATGCTTATGTTGAAGTGTAGAGCAAGAATTACAGTTGTGTTTGATTTGCTCTGCTCACAAGTACAGTAGATACTTCCATAATACGACAAGGGTGTGTGGTTACTGAACTGAAAACCAGCTAACCTAACCCTTCCATAATACGACAAGGGTGTGTGGCTACTGGACTGAATACCAGCTAACCTTACCCTTCCATAATACGACAAGGGTGTGTGGCTACTGGACTGAATACCAGCTACTGTAAGGTCACAAATATAGTGGACCTACACTGCCTTCAGAAAGTATTCACACCCCTTGACTTTTTCCAAATTTTATTGTGTTACAAGGAGGGATCTTGTCATACATTTTCAAGGATATTTAAGTAAAACCTGTAATTCGGCCACTCAGGAACATTCACTGTCTTCTTGGTAAGCAATTCCAGTGTAGATTTGACAGTGTGTTTAAGGTTATTGTCCTGCTGTAAGATTAATTAATCTCCCACTGCTGGTGGAAAGCAGACTGAACCAGGTTTTCCTCTAGGATTTTGCCTGTGCTTAACTCCATTTTGTTTATTTTTTATCCTGAAAAACTCCTTAACGATTACAAGCATACCCATAACATGATGCAGCGACCACTATGGTTGAAAATATAGAGAGAGGTACTGTAATATGTTGTATTGGATTTGCCCCAAACATGATACTTTGTATTCAGGACAAAAAGTTAATTGCTTTGCCACATTTTGCCACAATTATATTGTCTTACTGTTATGGATGGGGTGGTATCTGTATTGGGTTTGGTCTTTCATGTTTGTAATTGGGGAGCTACTTCCTGACTGGGGCTGTTTGGAGTTGGTCTCTCCCTCCTTTCTTTCTTTCTTTCTTTCTTTCTCTCACTCACTCACTCACTCACTCACTCACTCACTCACTCACTCACTCACTCACTCACTCACTCACTCACTCACTCACTCACTCACTCACTCCTCACTCACTCACTTCACTCACTACTCATCTCACTCACTCACTCACTCACTCACTCACTCACTCACTCACTCACTCACTCACTCACACAACACACACACACACACACACACAACACACACACACACACACACACACACCAAACACAAACACACACACACACACACCAAACACACACACACACACACACACACACACACACACACACACACACACACACACACACACACACACACACACACACACACACACACACACACACACACACTTGAAGCTCTCCTATTAACTTCTACATCTGTTCAGGCTGCACACAGAATCTACAGATGACCATAAAGCCGTTAAGCCAGACGTTTTAAACACACTGATCTAACACATCGCTCTGTGTGCCACCCAAGTTTGGGGAGTAATGGATTACAGGTCATCCCTTACATGTAAGGGATTACAAAAAAACAGTAACTGTAATCCCTACATTCAGAAAGGARGTTTGTGAAAAAAAATCTTTGACACTTCTCTGTTTTCTCAATGACATTCAAATCAACATTGAAAAAAGGCGCAAGTTTAAGTTTGTTCCACCTGAGCAGTCCCCTCCTGTACTCCCTGTTCACTCATGACTGCACAGCCAGGCACGTCTCCAACACCATCATTAAGTTTGCCGATGACACAACAGTGGTAGGCCTGATCACCAACAACAACGAGACAGCATTGTCATGACGTTGGCCTGTGGGTAAGGTTTATGACCCCCCCCATAAATACCTTTCTCCCTTCCCTCTCTCTTGACTCTACAGAGGGACTCTTGAATAGCCTTTGTTAAACAGAGATTCTGGGAACATCAGAAGGTGTGGGAAAATGAACCATATTTTGGTAATCCAACTAGTTGAACATATGCGTTGGTACTTAATGAATATGATGTCAGTTRGGTTGTCATCTGAGACATTCTCATCAATGATAGGATGACATAAACAGTACAGTGGAAAGTCTACACATTATAGTTATCAGATTCACATGGAATTGTTGTGCAATTCAAATGTTTTAATATAAAATTATTGGTGAAAAGATTAAATGTAATTTTAGCTTCCAAATGAGAGATTTGGGTTTTCATAAGGTTAGGGCTCTGCTCAATCAGTGGCCCGCCCCTGTGAAGAGACATGGGTTATAAAACTATGAAAACACACCCTTCTCCCTCCACTATATAAGCCCTTGACGAAAATGTAACCTTCTGTTCCGGGTACATTAGGATGACGATCCGATGTCAGAAGGGTTCAGATAATAACTACAGAACGAAGCCAACCTCAGAGTGAGCTTTGGTTGCGAATGGTATGAACTTTGAACTCTTAWTCACTACAGAAGTGATACCTCCAAGCCGTTGAGTTAGCAACAGCAGCTGCAAATGTGGGCTAGGAATGAACAGACAGAGTATCCCGTCTACCACACAACAACGTTACTACAACGTATTCAATTTATCACCAGAGACATTCTTTCAAGTACAAAGGACTCTGTTGGCCAACACGACCAGCATCTATGACCAACCTACCGAAGCGCAGCTCAGAGTAAATATTTATTGCATTTTCCTTTTCCAAATGGGCGTTAATTTAGAATGCATAAGATTCTGTATTTACGATAGAGTAGCTGCCTAATGCCCGATAGAGACATCGCTTCTCCCTTTGTTCTTCAGTCTTCCCGCTCCTTCACTCAAACCCAGCCCCCTTTCCTTTGGGTAACCAGCTGTCATATCTGTTCCGTCCGCTAGGGACGTTTTCCTTTATGACGTAATTTGTAATCAAGGTATGATTCATTCTGTATATAACAGTATATCACAAAAGTGAGTACACCCTCACATTTTTGTAAATATTTGAGTATATCTTTTCATGTGACACACTGAAGAATGAACACTTTGCTACAATGTTAAGTAGTGAGTGTAACAGCTTGTATAACAGTGTAAATTTGCTGTCCCCTCAAAATAACTCACACACAGCCATTTCATGTCTAAACGCGCTGCAACAAAAGTGAGTACACCCTAAGTGAAAATGTCCAAATTGGGCCCAAAGTGTCATATTTTTGTGTGGCCACTATCATTTTCCAGCACTGCCTTAACCCTCTTGGGCATGGAGTTCACCAGAGCTTCACAGGTTCCCACTGGAGTACTCTTCCATCCTCCATGACGCCATCACGGAGCTGGTGGATGTTAGAGACCTTGCACTCCTCCACCTTCCATTTGAGGATGCCCCACAGATGCTCAATAGGGTTTAGGTCTGGAGACATGCTTGGCCAGTCCATCACCTTTACCCTCAGCTTCTTTAGCAAGGCAGTGGTCGTCTTGGAGGTGTGTTTGGGGTCGTTATCATGTTGGAATACTGCCTGCGGCCCAGTCTCGAGGGAGGGATCATGCTCTGCTCAGTATGTCACAGTACATGTTGGCATTCTGGTCCCTCAATGAACTGTAGCTCCACAGTGCCGGCAGCACTCATGCAGCCCCAGACCATGACACTCCACCACCATGCTTGACTGGTAGGCAAGACACACTTGTCTTTGTACTCCTCACCTGGTTGCCGCCACACACGCTTGACACTATCTGAACCAAATAGGTTTATCTTGTTCTCATCAGACCACAGGACATGGTTCCAGTAATCCATGTCCTTAGTCTGCTTGTCTTCAGCAAACTGTTTGCGGGCTTTCTTGTGCATTCATCTTTAGAAGAGGCTTCCTTCTGGGATGACAAGCCATGCAGACCAATTTGATGCAGTGTACGGCGTATGGTCTGAGCACTGAGCACTGAGCAATGGGCTGACCCCTCACCCCTTCAACCTCTGCAGCAATGCTGGCAGCAATCATACGTCTATTTCCCAAAGACAACTTCTGGATATGACGCTGAGCACGTGCACTCAACTTCTTGGGTCGACCATGGCGAGGCCTGTTCTGAGTGGAACCTGTCCAGTTAAACTCCTGTATGGTCTTGGCACTGTGCTGCAGCTCAGTTTCAGGGTTTTGGCAATCTTCTTATAGCCCAGGCCATCTTTATGTAGAGCAACAATTCTTTTTTTTCAGATCCTCAGAAGGTCTTTGCCATGAGGTGCCATGTTAAACTTCCAGTGACCAGTCAGTATGAGGGAGTGTGAGAGCGATGAACAAAATTTAACACAACCTGCTCCCCATTCACCCCTGAGACCTTGTAACACTAACGATCACATGACACCGGGAGGGAAAATGGCTAATTGGGCCCAATTTGGACATTTTCACTAGGAGGGGTGTACTCACTTTTGTTGCCAGCGGTTTAGACATGAATGGCTGTGTGTTGAGTTATTTTGAGGGGACAGCAAAGTTTACACTGTTATACAAGCTGTACACTCACTACTTACCAATTGGTAGCAAAGGTCATT